>NC_136838.1:3469598-3555547 GCF_951394365.1 Tetrao urogallus
GGGGCTCCCGCGGCCAACGAGCTCGGTGCTCTCGGCCAATCGGCGCCGCGCTCCACGCCCCACCCACGCGTGGGAGGAGGTGCCGCCGGGGTTTTGTTCGCGCTCCCTCCTCCCGTCGCTCCTTATGAATATTAACAGCCTGCGGCCCAATCAGATGGCGGCGCAGCGGCGGCGCTTTGGTGGCGTCACTCGCCCCGCCCCTCCGTGAGGACAAATCTGCATATTCATGAGGAGGGCGGGACTGGGCGCGGGAGTATATAAGCCGCCGCCCCGCCAGCCGCCGCGTTCGTCGCGCTGAGGCTTTGAAGTGCGGTGTGGTTTCTGCAGTTCCGCACACCGGTAAGCGCCCGCCGACGCGCGGGGCGGGCTGCGGTCTGCCGGGGGGAGGGGGGAGGGAGGGAAGTCGGTGTGGGCATCGTGGGCACCACGTCCCCGATGTCGGGGGGTCGGGTCTGTGCCTCGGCCCGGCGCGGGGCGGCCGCGCACCGCCAGGCCTTGTGTGGCTGTGGGGTGTATAGGACAGCCACTCGGTTGGGTGGCTGCTGGGAGGACCGGGCCGGAGGAGCGCTGAGGGGCGCCTCGGAAACAAAATGGCGACGGGCCTTAGTCGTGCAAAATGGCGGCGGGAGGGAGGAGGGGCGTCGGACTGCGCCTGCGTCGGGGGGCGGGACGGGTGAGGGGCGGGGGTCCCGCGCCGGGCGGGGGTCGGCGTGGCGGGGGCCCCCCTGTGGGGGCGCGCATGCGCGCTGCAGGCGGCGCGGCTCCGTGGACGGTGCGGAGCGCCCTCTGCCGGGCGGGAGGACTCGGGCCGGCATCGCACCGCGGTGCTCGCGGGGATCGGAGCGCGTTCGGCGGCGGCAGCGAGCAGAGCCGGGAGCGTCGGTTCGGGCTTTGGGGAACGTTCGGCGGAACTGCTGACCGAAGGCTGGTTGATTTCGCAGGTGACGATGGCATCAGATGAGGGCAAGCTGTTCGTTGGAGGGCTGAGCTTTGATACCAACGAGCAGTCGCTGGAGCAGGTCTTCTCCAAGTACGGGCAGATCTCCGAAGGTGAGGGCAGGGCCGTGCCGGGCTGGGCTCTGCTGGGCTGCAGTGGCTGATGGCAGCTGTTCTCTCCTCCAGTGGTGGTGGTGAAAGACAGAGAAACGCAGAGGTCCAGAGGCTTCGGCTTTGTGACATTTGAAAACATAGACGATGCGAAGGATGCGATGATGGCCATGAATGGGAAGGTAAGCTGGTTCTGCAGCATTTCATGCTGGTTTGTTCCCCCTTAATGATAGAATGGCTTGGGTTGAAAAGGACCACAATCATCATCAGTTTCAACTCCCTGCTATGTGCAGGGTCGCCAACCACAACTGCCCAGAGCCATATCTAGGCTGGCCTTGAGTGCCTGCAGGGATGGGGCATCCACAGCCTCCTTGGGTAACCAAAAAGCAGTGAGATGAGCTTGGTAGGTGTGCTTCTGTTTGAAGCCATGAGGAAGAAGCTAAGCGCTGGAATCCTCCCAAAGAAACAACAGAAAAGGATACAGAGCAACGTGGCTTAGTGAAATCCTGTTGTGTTACTGCATTCTGAAAAAGGCTGAGGCTATAATCACAGAATCGTAGAATGGTTTGGGTTGGAAGGGACCTCAGGGATCTTGAAGCTCCAACCCCGTGCTGCGTGCAGGGCCACCAACCTCCACATTTAATACCAGGCTGCCCAGGGCCCCATCCAACCTGGCCTTGATCACCTCCAGGGACAGACAGGGCATCACGGCCTCTCTGGGCAGCTGTTCCAGCACCTCACCACTCTCAGGAAAGAACTTCCCCCTGACATCCAACCTCAATCTTCCATCCTTCAATTTCAAATCATTCCCTCTTATCCTGCTACCCTTTCAAAGAGTTGGCTCCTTTCCTGTTTACAGGCTCCCTTTAGGTACTGAAAGGCTGCAGTGAGGTCACCCTGCAGCCTTCTTTTCAAGAGTGGCTTTGTAATGCTTGAGAATCCATCTGTGTGTCATCAGCTCAGTTGCAGCATTGAAGGAAACCAGTACGCACCGGTATTGAAATTCCGGTGTTGCTTCACTGGGAGCCGAGTTGTGCACCATGCTGTGCAGTGTGTCAGCTGATGTGTTTTTCTGTTTGTTAGTCTGTAGATGGCCGTCAGATCAGAGTTGATCAAGCTGGAAAATCGTCAGAGAACAGATCCCGAGGCTACAGAGGGGGATCCACCGGGGGCAGGGGCTTCTTCCGTGGGGGCAGAGGTCGGGGCCGTGGCTTCTCCAGAGGTGAGCAGGCGTTGGGATTGCTCTGCTTGGGATGGGGGTGGTGTGGGTCATGGTGCTGGAGGAGAAACCGTAACGTGGTGTCTGTTCCAGGAGGTGGAGACAGAGGCTACGGCGGGAGCAGATTTGACTCCAGAAGTGGAGGATATAACGGCTCCAGAGACTACTATAATAGCAGGTAATGCTATTGCAGCTGCTAGCTAGCTTGTTACAGGGCTCGCCGTGTCTGTTGCCTGGCAGACAGCAGCGCCAGCAGGCTGCAGAAGCTGCTGAGCCAATACAAAGCGCATGTTTCCAACAGCAGGAGTCAAGGAGGCTATGGAGACAGGTCTTCAGGAGGGTCCTACAGAGACAGCTACGACAGTTACGGTAAGTCCTGGTTCAAATGGGAGCGATGCGTACGTTGCTGTAGGAGCTCTTAAACCTTCTGACCCTGTTCTGAAGTCTGGAAATGCTCTGAGGCTCAGCTTTGGACTGTGCCCCTTTTCTGTTCTTGCCCGTAAGAACCAATCTGTCAGGCTTTGGATGTGGTTGTGCCGTTTAAAATTTCTAATTTGTAATGCATGTGTAGGAGTTGCTTGGATCTAAAGGCAAAGCAAGTTTTTAAATACGTTCTTGGAGCTTGAGACTAAGCCAAAAAAACTCGGAAGCCCTAACAAACTGGATTCAAGGGTGGGGGAGTTCTCTGACACGGTAGAGCAGTAGCTTCTGGAATAATGCAAGGGAGTAAAATGCTGGAACTTGTCTATGCTTCAGTGCCTTTACAATTGTGCCTGCTTCTTGTCCTCAGCTACACACAACGAGTAAAAATCCTTCCTGACTCAAGATCGTCCTTCCAATGGCTGTATTTATAAAGATTTTTGGAGCTTCGCTGAAATCGTTATTGTGTAGTACATCTACTTGTATTTTCACTTTTGTAGTATTATCAGTTCTGATCTTGTCAAACACAGCCTGACAGCTTCTGATACGAGATGGTCTGCTTAGACTTTCCTTTGAGAAAGCTCTGCTTTCGAGTGTTTTTAATCTTTTTTGAAAGCACTTCCGATTTTATTTTACGCTTCATGATGAGCCGAGGTGTTTTTTCTTTTTTAAAGTCGTGAAGTTGGGGCCCCAATTCAGTTTCTTTTGAGATAGAAAGGACCTTTAATTCACCGTTCACGAGAAGCTGAACAAGCTGTGGACTTTTTCTTTTTTTTAAGTGCATTACCTTCGTCTTTTGTAACATTCCTTTAGTGTAGCAAGGTAGGAATGCAGCCTGGGTACAAATTGGAAGGCAAACCACCTTGATATATCTAAAGAGAAACTTGCTTGTATGTTCAACCTGCATAACGGTATTTTTACTGTTGTAATGATGTAAATTACCCAGAAATAGACTTGCAAACTTACCATAAAAGAGGTTCTTGAAAATGTTTATTTATATTGTCCTTTTTTACTGGAAGAAATATGCATATTCCATTGATATTGTATTTGAAGTGGTAAAGGATTCTTGTATACAGTTTTCTTTGGCTTTACGAAGCCTATTAAAAGACCGTCTGAAATGAACTCTGCTCCTGCCATTGACATTTCATTGCACAACACAGTCCTTGAAGACGAACAGTGTGTGTAGAAGATGCCAGAGGAGAGGAGAAGACTTAGCAGTAGTGTAAGAGCAAAGCAGACTGAACAGTTGCTAGAATTGAATCTTAACTCGGTCTTGACACGTGAATTCACCGGCGTGCTTCCACATAACAGTGTGTAGGGGCAAAGCTGGCAGCACGGCGTGCCTTTGGGTGTTGGAATGCTTGGTGACAGCTGAGCTGAGTGTTAGTGAGGAGAAGTGCTGTTTCCTTATAATGCTGAAGTGAAGAATTAGTCCTTTGGTGACTGGACTAGTTACTGGAGTGTTAATGGTAGGTAAATTGCCGTAATTAGCTAGCTTTGTCATTGCCTTACAAGTTCTAAGAATTCTTTGCTAGCATATGGAAACTGCAGTGTCCTTGGAGAAAAGAAGTGTTGTGCCTCCAACAGAAACCTCTGAGACGAAAGCTGCTCTCTTGGCTAGTTCATATGTGGAAATAGTCCTGTAATTCGAGGTAACTCCTTTTGCTCATGTCCGCATCCTTCCTCTTGTTGAGAGCTCATTTGAAAGCCTAATGTACCTGTGAAATATTCCTCTGACAATTTTGGTCAGCCGATGGACAAATTTTAACCCATGCCGTATGCAACCTTTGGCTTGTGGCACAACTTCAGTTCCACAGATCAGAGTTGGGCATGCAGTCATGTCTTGCTAGTAGGAACGGAAGCAAGATGGGAAACCGAATTCCCTGACTTGATATGTGTTCATCTATTGAGAATCTTTCTAGACTTCATTAAGTTGCTCACTTTAATTGTAGCTTTCTTTGCCATCCTACTTGTTGCCATTAACTTTTTCCCATAGCCCACACTTCCTAAGCAGCCATGTCAAAGTGGTTAACTCTCTGCTTAGGGATCCAATGATACATTGGCTGGCATATCAAAGGCATCAGCCAGCCCCGGAACAGTTTTCCCACACTGTGCTTCTGTGATGTGATGGGTTCAGCGAATGGCTTGTGAAACCCTCGTATCTGATGTGACCTGTGTTCGGGGGAGGGGGGTGGCGATGCGAAACTTCTCTGTTTGATACCATTATTAATGCACTTCTGCTTTGGCAGGCTGAAGAGAAGATGGACGCTGGGCTCGGAAGCTGGCTGTGGGGGTTCTGAGGAAGGGCAGTGGTGCCACCAGGGAAGCTGAACCCACGCCTGAGTTTGCAAACCAGGTAACGGCCCGTCGTTGCAGCCCCCAACCCTCAGTGTGGTGGCGTTTCCTGAAGCAGAAATAAAGCCCTGTTTCTAAGGAGCTGTGGGGGGGGGGGGGTGAAACTTTAGGATGAAAAATGGACGGAACTCAGCCTTTAAAATGACTCTTTTCATTTGATTTCAGCAATGAACTGCTGTGGAGAGGACCCGAGGAGAAAGGAAGGACAGCGTTGAGCGGAGATGATGAAAGGCTTTGAGCAGAGTTGCTGCTGATGTTTATGAGTAAATGGAACGAGCAGGAAAGGCAACTAAGCTAGAATAAAACATTGCAATGTGAAAAAAGAATCTTTGTAGTACTTCTGTGGGCAAACAATGCTAAAATCTGGCTAGATGAGTTCCCCTGTGTGTGTAGCACAGCTGAAGCTACAAAGAAGGGCTGTTCTGGGGAAGGGGGTTGGAGGTGGTTGGGGCCACCCATCTGTGAGGTCATTGCAGTGGAGCAGCTGTGTCTGAAGGGAGAAATGGCTGCGATGGGTTTGCAAACCAGTGCTGGGGAGTTTTCAGGTCTCAGTTTGAGGTGGAACGAGGGATGTGTTGGGCTGTGCTGCTGTCAGGAGCTGTGGGTGGTGGGATGTGTGAGCAGGAGGTGCTGCTGCGGGCTGACAGCTGTGCTTGGGCTGCTGGAAAGATAAAGCACCAACCGAGGGCAGCGTGTGCTGTGCAGAACCCTGGTCTGAGTCACCTTTTGGCGATCAGGAAATACATTCCAAAGGGTTTTTGGAACACGATAGCACTTAAAGGGCGGGTAGATGACCAAATGGGAGCTGGTTGTGCCAGTCAGCGCTGGGAGATGCACTGCTGGCAATGGGGCTCAGTGATGGCTGCTCAGAACTGAGTCCCAACAGCTGGCAAAGTCCTTGACAGCTCAGCATCCTGAGCATGGGCTGCAGTGCAAAGCAGTGCTGTGTGACCATGAGGAGCTGCTGCAGTGCAAAGCAGTGCTGTGTGGCTGTGAGGAGCTGCTGCTGTGCAAAGCAGTGCTGTGTGGATATGAGGAGCTGCTGCAGTGCAAAGCAGTGCTGTGTGGATGAGGAGCTGCTGCAGTGCAAAGCAGTGCTGTGTGGCTGTAAGGAGCTGCTGCAGTGCAAAGCAGTGCTGTGTGGCTGTGAGGAGCTGCTGCAGTGCAAAGCAGTGCTGTGTGGCCATCAGGAGCTGCTGCAGTGCAAAGCAGTGCTGTGTGGCCATCAGGAGCTGCTGCAGGCTCGAAGCAAAGCCAAGCCTTGCTGGTAGGAGCAAATGGAAAACAGCCTGAGATCAAAAAAACCGTGGGCCGCCAATGGGAGGGTGCGGTTTTGTGTGGCTTTTCTTTGACATTTGAATAGAACGGCCAATAAGAAAAGACGCTGCCGTCTCGTTAGCTGATGGTGCCTTTTATTTTTGAAGAGCTGCTGTGTTTTAACGGGGAGAAATGGCGCTGGGGGTGAAGCAGGGAGGGTGTTATATTGGCAGAGGGCAAATGCAGGTTTGGTGCTGCGCTGCTGCTCTGCTCTCGTGTTAGAAGGACGCATTTAATGCTTTACGCCACTTTTTCTCTCTCTCTTTTTCAAACCTTTTTCCCATTATCCGAAAGATCAGAGTTAAAAAGCAGGAACTGGGGGGGGGTTGCTGTGTGTAGCGATTCCTTCCTCTCACTTCTGATGGTTCCTGGAGGCGATATTAAATGCGGGACTGGGAGAGCGAAGAAAGCTTTGCTGATTTAAATGACAGCAGCCCGTGGCACTGAAAGCCACTCGCACCTCGCGGTGACACAAAGCGTTACCTGAACGACCCCGATGGTCCTCAATGGGATGCTTCAATGCGGCGGGAATCACCGCAGGCTGTTCGCTTTGAGGCGCTGCGTTTAATGATCCGCTGTTGGGTTGGGGCCGGCACAGCAGAATCACAGAATGGCCAGGGTTGGAAGGGACCTCAAGGATCACGAAGCTCCAACCCCCCGCCACACGCAGGGCCACCAACCTCCGCATTTCACAGCAGCCCAGGCTGCCCAGGGCCCCATCCAACCTGGCCTTGAACACCTCTAGGGATGGACGGGGCATCACAGCCTCTCTGGGCAGCTGTTCCAGCACCTCACCACTCTCATAGCAAAGAACTTCCCCCTCACATCCAATCCAAATCTCCCCTCCCTCAACTTCAAATCATTTCCCCTCGTCCTGCAGTTATCAAACCTTTCATGGAGTTGATTCCCCTCCTGTTATCAGGCTCCCTTTAGGTACTGCAGGCTGCGCTGAGGTCACCCCGCAGCCTTCTTTTCTCCAGGCTGAACGAGCCCAGCTCCCTCAGTCTTTGCAGTGGAGGTGCTGCAGCCCCCTGATCATCTTTGTGGCTCCTCTGGACCCTCTCCAACAGCTCCCTGTCTTTCTTGTACTGGGGGCTCCAGACCTGGACGCAGTGCTGCAGATGGGGCCTCACAAGAGCAGAGAGGGACGATCACCTCCCTGTCCCTGCCGGCCTCTCCTCTTCTGATGGAGCCCAGGATCCCGTTTGCTTTCCGAGCTGGAAGGCACAGCATCTCCCGGGTGGCTCAGCGGGCAGTCAGCGCTTCAGCCTGCCCCCCATCGGGGTCGGAACGGCGCTCATTTCCCCGACGGGAACGCTTCGTTGGGCGGCAGGAGATAGAACCAGGATGGGAAACATCGCGGCCACGGGGAACGGCGTTCGACGCTCCGTTTATCGGGGCTCCCGGTGCGGAGCAGCGGAACGGCGCAGCCCCGGAACACCGCGCTCAGCTCCGCCCGCGCCCGGCCCCGCTGTGCGCGCACCTTCCTGCGCCGGGACCGCAGCTCCGTGCCGGCCATGCTGCTCCCGCAGCCCATCTGCGTTCTGTTGCTGCTCCTGCACGGCGGCCGCGCCGCGTCCCCCAGTAACGGCACGGAAACCCCGCGGGCGGAGGAAGGGAACGGGACGCGGACGGGCGCGGGGCTGCCGCCCGCATCGGGGCTGCCGGTGCTGCGGCGCGCCGTGTTTGTGGTCAGCGCTCTGTCGGTGCTGGCCGCGCTCTACTTTGTGCTGAGGACGTTCCGGTGAGTGCGGACCCCCCCCTCGTGTCCACCCGGACCCCCCCGGTTCCCCTTCCGCTCCCTCCTTCCTCCGTCACGGCGCTGCATCGCAGCACTTCCCCATCCCGTCACAACCGCCCCGCGCCGCCGTTAATGAACGCTAACAATTAAACCCCATCCGCTGTGCTGCGTCCCACCCGCAGCTCCCGGCCCGACGGACGCAGACGCGAACCGAGCGCGACTTTCAGGTGGAAGAAACCGCAGCGGAAGAAGTACGGTCTGCTGAGCAGCTCCGATGAACGCGTGGAAATGGCATCGCTGGACAGCGATGAGGACACCGTGTTTGAGACGCAGAACCTGCGGCGGTAAGCAGCATCCCCTGCTCCTCTTGTCCTCCGGGGAAGCGCCCACACTGCCACCAGAGGGACGCGGGGTGAACCTCAGCTTTACATCACCTCCCTTCGCTGTCAGACCCTGAAGGCCCCGTGCCCATCTTGCTTCGTGCTTTTGGGACAGAGCCGCACGGCCCTGCAGGGCAGGAGGAGCTGCTGTGGCTCCCGGCTCGCTGCTGGACGCACATTGCTGCCTGCACAGCTGCCCTCATTCCCTGCTTCACACAGCTTTGCTGCTCTGTAGGATTCCCCCTCGCAGCTGAGGATTGGTGTCCCGTGAGCTCAGCAGTGCTGGTGGCTGTGCTCACGTTGTGCGTTTTCTTTCTTTTCAGATGATTTGGGACCAGTGGCACAACTGCACAGACCGAGCGAGGGGTGCGAAGTCATCCGCTGGGATCACCGACGCTCCAGTTTTAGTTTTGATAATAATTGCTTATAATGACTGCGAATTAACAGCACAAACTCTTTGGTCGCTGGGGAGGGCAAAGGGGACCAAAACTGTTTCCTTCACACATCTTTTTTTGGAGAGAGGTGGAGCTGCAGAGGACTCTGCGCTGAGTGCTGCGTGGGGTGACGCTCAGGAAGATGTAACAGAAGTGACTCTGGGGTGAACGCTCTGCATTTGGCATTGAGAGCTGCACGTCTCTGCCCACAGCCTGCCTGGGGCTTTTGGGTGCTCCTCTGACTGGCAGCAGCTTGGCAGGCTCAGTTTTCCCTTCCATGATGTCTGGTCCCTTCCCTGGATTGCTGTGTGCCATCGGCTGCACCCCGTGGTGGAGTTGGGGCAGCAGCATCCCTCAGATCAGACAGAGGAGTTTTGGGAGGGAGCAGCGAGCTGAAGGCATTCTGGAAGCTGCAGGGTTGGCAGCGAGTGGATGATGGCATAAATCCCTGCGTGGGTTTACAAAACAAAGAGATGTTTGCAAACAAAAACGTATGAGTTGGTCTGTGGGGCCGCACAGGTGTTCTGCACCCCGAGGGTGGCCAGGAGAAACTCGTGTCCTCCCCGAGCTGCTGTGTAAGGGATGGGAGAGCCAGAGCCTCTCAGCTGCGGTTCTGGGTCTGCTCAGACATCATCTCCCTTTGGAGATGCTGCTGTTCCCCAATGGCTGTGCTCCAGCTGTGTCCCATCGGCTCAGCAGAAGGAACAGCAGTTGTGTTGGTGCTTGGGTTCGGTGCAGGGCTGAATGTGGCCGTTAGAGGGTCGTTGTTGGGGGAATCGCAGCTGAAATGGTGGGAACTGCTTTCCAAGTGCTTTCGTTTGCAGCTTTCAGCCCCGAAGGGATGGGATGTAGTGGGGTGGGTGGTGCAGAGCCGGATCCCTCAGCCCCACACTGTAGTGCCTTTGTTGGGAGAATTGCCTGCAGGAGTTCCTCCAGCTGTAAGGCTTTGCCTTCATGGTGAGGATTGAAAATGCCTTTGGAGTAATGGAGTGATGGCTTCTAGCGTTGGGTTGGACCTCCTCTGTGGATAAGGGAGGAAGCCTTACTTGCCAAAAAGAGCGGAGCAGAGGGGTGCCTCCATGGAGCAGCAGTGACACACTTTGCTGCAGCCCCAGGGCTGCTGCAGTGCACGGTACAGATGAGAGCTGCTCTGAGGACAGAGCTGTAGCTGTGCTCTGTCTGATCACCATTTCTCCTGGAAAAATAAATGGGAGTGTTGCAGGAGAAGTGCAAAACCAGGGGCAGTCATCATGGGGCCCTGAGGGTCCCATTGGAACAGCATCTTCTCATCCTTGTGCTGCGTCCCTGCAGTTACACCCAGCATTTACTTCTGCAGCCTCAGTCACTGCATGCCAACATGCCAGTAGCCCAGCACAGGTCTCTGAGCAGAGCTCAGAACTGGTAACAGTTGTTCAGGATGGATGTAAATACACAGATGCAAACGGACACACGTGTGCTCTGAGCCCACTAATCCAATGGGCCCAGAGCTGTTGGGACCAATGGAGTGGGGTGATGGTGGGAGCGTGGCGCCCTGCGGTGCTGCACACCATGGGCTCCTGTGCACCACAAACAGCTGCTGCAGAGTTGGCTGGAAACAATCGCTGTTGTTTAAGCCAAAGCCTAATGTCAGAAGTTTACATAATTGCCTCTCTGATCTTCTTGGAGGGCTGCATCGAGTCCTCTGCTATGGATATCGAGCTGCTAGGCAAATCGACTGGGTGTCTGCGGATGTTAATGAGATCGACTGAGAGCGAGATGAGCATCGGGGCTCTGTTGTTAATAACGTCCCTCTGTTTTGTTTCGTTTGCACATGTGACTGGAATGGGATCCGCAGCATTAGAGCTCTGGAGATGGACCTGTGGGCTGAGCAGATTGCCAAGAAGTCAATAAAACAGCACTCGAGTGCATTGTGTTGGCTGTGCTCTCAGGAACGAGGAGCTGGGCTTTCACCCTCCTGCTCGAGTTGTTGATTTCTTTTTAAATAGCAACCAGTCCCGTATCGATCGGTTGTTTTACTTTCCTTGTGTTTACAGCATCCCCCCCCCCGTTGTATCCCGAGACAAACGTGTGTTGTTTCCATGTTGTTGCACTTCTCTCCATGCCCACTGCTCACCCCCCACTGGTGCTCTCAAGGTTTGTTCCAACCTGCTGAGGTCTCCTCCTCGTCCTCACCTTCACCTCATCCCTTGTCCGGCTCATCCCTGCAGGGCTGACCCCATCCTCTCCATGGCAGCATTGTGATTTCTGTGCTCCTGGTTGCGTCCCTGCATCCTCCTCCCCACCACGGCAGCACTGCTGGCCGCAGCATCGCACCGCATGGCACTGCAGTGGAGCAGAGGGCTTTGCTCTGCTCCAGGGTTGGGTGCTGTGCTGGAGGGCAGCGCTGGGGAACCCTGTAGATGGCACTCACAGACCAAGCATGGCGCTGGTGGGTACCGGCAGGCCGTGGGAGGCTGAAGGTGCATCCCAGCGCCTCGAGGAACAAACATCTTCCCAGCAGCTGCCCGGGGCTGGGGTGCGCCTCGCAGGGCTGCAGCTGTAGGAGCGGCGCTTTGGAGCTGTGTTGTGTGAGCAGAGGGCTGGGGAGCGCCCAGCTTTGTTTCGGCTGCGTTTCACCCAGCCCTGTCAGCACTTGTTTGCAGTGCCCTTGATGTTTCTGGCACGGCCCGACTTGAAAGACGCCCTGATTGGGTTGAACTCACCCGCAGGCTCCAGTTGCATGGGAACCACGCTGCAGGGTGAGGGCGCGTCTGGGCACAGCAGCGCGTCCTGGGCTGGGCCTGGCTTCACCCAGCAGGACCACAGCCTGCCCCCATCACCCAGCAGGACCACAGCCTGTTCCCATTGCTCCAGCAGGACCACAGCCTGCCCCCATCACCCAGCAGGATCACAGCCTGCCCCCATCACCCAGCAGGACCACAGCCTGCTCCCATTGCTCCAGCAGGACCACAGCCTGCTCCCATCACCCAGCAGGACCACAGCCTGCTCCCATTGCTCCAGCAGGACCACAGCCTGCTCCCATTGCCCCAGCAGGACCACAGCCTGCCCCCATCACCTCGCAGGACCACAGCCTGCTCCCACCACTACTCCCAGCCCTGTGCCTGCAGTGTTGCTCAGCCCGGTGCCAGCCCAGTCCTGCTGCTGCTGCACCCCTTGATGCACACACGGCTCTCCCTGGGAGCACGTTGTGCAAAACAAAGCGTGGTTCTTAACAAACTAATGCAGCTAGGCAGGACCTGCCATAGCTTTGAGCCCCGATCTGCGTGCAATAAGCTGTGATGGGTGCAAACCCAGTGCCCCCCTTTATCTCCATAGCTGTGAGGGGAGTAGCCCCAATGAACACTAATGGCTGTGACCTGTGCGTGCTGGATTTGCTGCATGTGTGTTCACACTCAGCACTGCTTCCCATCCCCTGCAATCAGCTGGGGCTGGCGCTGCTGGGATTCCGCTCACAGACACGAGCTGGCAGCGTGAAGCTGCTCTGAATTTATTTCAAACTCGAGTTAAAGTGCTCTTGACGCTTCGGATGCAAATTTCCCTCCTTGAAATGGGAGCGGAGCCGCGCCGGGTGCCGGCGAGCTCTTTTCATTTCGCTCTCCCATTTACTGCCGCTACTGCACGGTTCCTTGCAGCCACGCTCGTGGTGCTTTGCCCCCGAGGGGGGGGGACAGAGAGGCCCCAGATCTGTGTGTGTGAGGAGCAGTGCGGGTGTGGGGCCTGCAGTGCTTGGCCAAACGGAAGGGTTCCTTGTGCCAGAGCTGCTCCAAAACCTCTCCGTACATCCGGAGACCACAAAGCGTTCGGGATCCAGCTGCAGTCCGCCTCTATGGCAGTTCTGCTCCACTCTGCAGAACTCCTCTGGATCTTTCTGCATAGAAGAAACGAGCTTTGCTCGGTTGGCTCTGCGTCTCCATCCTTCTTTTGATCTTTATTTTCCCCTCCACGTGACAGAAAGGTGAATGGAAGTGGCTCCCCATCCACAGACGGCGCTCCATCAACAAGCATCGCTTGTTTTTGTTATTCTGATTTTCCAGGGGGGCTTTGCAGAGGGGGGCACAGAGGAGCGTCCGCTTTTCAAGTTACACCAGGGAATAAAAGTATAAAGGAAAGGAATGATCACAACGGCGGCAGCAACAAAACGATCCTTTGTTTGCTTATTTATTAATTTAAGCGAGCCGGCGCTAATTGGAGGAGGAATCCACGCAGCAGCGGCTTTTTTTTTTTTTTTGCCATCTAAGGCTGAGAGGACATGAAAGGGGCTCCATTCTTGTGCTGATGTGTGGCCATGCAGAGCTGCGCCCGGTGTCACACAGGAGATGGGCAGCTCGTGTGCTGAGCTTCTCCTCTCCGCGTCATCAGATCAAAGCGGGGCGCTGGGGGGGTTTGGGGGGGGGGGGGGTTGGGGGGAGGATGGGGCTGCAGCGCCCACCTGTGTGAAGCTGCAGGTTGGGACCTGTGGGATCCCAGCAGGGCCGGGACACCCCTGCCTGGCAGGAATTACCGGTGGTGTTAATTAGCATCCGAAACGCGTCGGGGCCGATTGCTGGGGCACAGCGCCCGATTCCCAGGAAACCTTTGGCTCCTGTTTGCGATTCGGGTCGTGGCTGTGAACCAACCGTGGTGGCACTGAATGTGGCTGCAGTGCATCCCTGTGGCGACGTCCCCTTCGCTGTGACCCACAGCTGTGGGGGTCCTTTGCTCTCTTGTTACCCATCCGTACCCGGGGTGGCTCTGCTGGAAGCGGTGCCAACCTTCGTTGCAAGGCACTGACTGATGGAGCATCCCTGCTACGCCACTCGTGTGTTCTGCTGGTTCATTACTCTCGCTCTTCTTAAGGGAAAAAACCCTCACATACTCAAGATAGCCCTTAATGGTTCACTTCTTGGCCCCATCTGAGCGCGTGTCGCCCTTCTCTCTGCCAACGGGTGGCACAGCTCCCATTTCTGGTTGGGACAAACCCGCTGGGCACCAAAAACCAACTTTCCCTTTTCCACAGCCATCGCTGCTGGGGCTCCATACAGTGCTGGAGGTGCGTGCTGTGCGTCTGCTCCCACCCCTCCCACGTCACAGCACAGCCAAAGTGCAATCTCAAGTGCAATCTCTGGGCCTATGGCTGCTGCTCTCTGCTCAGTGGGTGCTGCAGTGTGGGGCTGAGACCCCCGGGATGGGCTCCTCCCTCCCCCCCCCCCCCTTTCCATAGGCGGCTCAGGGAGCTTTGGGGTCCCCCCCAGGTCACCCCCTGTGCTCTGCAGTCGCTCCTCTCCCCCTTTCTGCCCCCACGCGCTCCTTTCAGAGCTCTTTGCTCTCCTCACTTTCCCACAGCTCGCAGCCATTCTCCCAGCTTCAAAAGGTTTACTAATTACCCTAATGAGGTCAGGAGAGACCAAACTCTTCTGTGACTTAACGCGGGGCGGGGGAGCTGGGAGGGAGGAGAGATCTCAGCTCGCACCTCCGCTGATGCGTGAGGAGGAAAACAGTCTCTCCCACCTCCGCTCCTCTCCCCCACCTTCACATCCAGCAGGAAAAAAAAAAAAAAGGGAGATGTGGACAGAAGGTCTCAAATGTATCAAACAGCTTTTAAAAAGAAATTCCTTTTGCCTGTCAAAAGAACAAACAGATACACCAAAAACTGTCAGAATTAGTGTTGGAGTAATTGCAGAAGCTCTCCAAGGTTAATGCTCCATTAGCGAGCAGCTCTCGCACAGCTAAAAGCCGGGACGAGACAGGTTGTCAAAGGCTTGCTGGAGATTAAAGAGCTGCGCTCAGAGCCTCAGCTCTCGGTGGATGTTGTTTGGGAGGGGGGGCCGGGGCTGTTTGTGGGAGGGAGATAACAGGGCTGCGCTCCGTGCTGCCATGGCACCGCCAGGAGCGCGGCCTGGCAACGACGTGCAGCTTGGGGGCAGGCTTTGCTGCCATCCGGATCGGTCACAAAACGCAGAGCAGAGCCCGGAGCCCACATGAGGGCCGGTCCTGGGTTGGTGAGGCTGGGGACGCGCAGCAGTGGGCGCTGGGGCGCCGTGCCAGGCACCGTGAGACGTGGTCAGAGCAGAGCGCTGCCTTACGCTGAGCTGCGACCCGATTTCGCCTCTATTTCAACAGAGCTGCCCCTGGTTTTGGAGGAGCCACCCGTTCCTGCCTCCCCATGGGGCAGCGCCCTCGGTGCCGTGGCTTCAATTCCGAGCTGCTCTGCGGTCACAGGACCTCGTGCCACCTCCTGGCACGGGGCTGAGCTTCCAGCAGAGCACAGCTCCACGTCTCACCCACCCAAAGGCATTCAGGACTGAGTGCCCACGGTGATGGAGGTGCCAGGAGCAGCCCTGGCCATCCCTGCTGTGTGTGTGTGGGGGGGGAGAAGCATCCCGTGGGTCCTGGCTCAGCTGTGGCTGTGATGGTGGTGTTGGGGTGGTGTCTCCACAGGGCTCTGCTGCACCAGGCGTCATCTGGAAAGCAGGAGGGTGAGAAGGGGGAAACGTGATGGGAAAGAGGGGAAAAAATGATGGGAAAGAGGGGAAAAAATGATGGGAAAGAGGGGAAAGAGCGAATGTGCAGCAGGCAGAGGGTGGTGGGTCTGGGGGCTGCGTGTTGGCACAGGGCTGATGCAGGAGGGGGAAAGCAGAGCAGCGGGCGCAGGAAACGAACGATGCCGTAATTGGGAAATTAAAGCTTTCCTGTTCTTTTCTTTTCCTATCTTGATATAATTTGTAGTGATTAGACCTGGGGTGCAGCGCAACCAGACAACGCGAGCCTTCTGTACAAGAGCAAAACAAGGCTCCTGCACAGACCCCGTCTCTTTATTAAGTTGATTTGCATTCATAATCTTCATTTGCCGTTATTATTTTTCCCCCTTGTGTTTAGTGAGTGATATTAGCATAAAGTCCCTTTTTTCTTGTTTTCCATTCACGCTCAAGGTCAGAGACTTAGTGAGACACCGACGAAAACAATCTCTTCCTCACCCTCCTTTAATTCTTTGCAGAAACATGTCCTGGGGATTTTAACATAACAATCGCTGCGAGAGGAGGGGGGGAGACCTGAACAGAGAGCCCTTTCTGCGCTGGAAACGGGAGCTGCCTAAAAAGAGGGATGAAATGCGGGGAGGGGAGCGGGGTCGGGATGTTGGGGGGTGTTGGGGGTTTGGGGGGGGGGGGGGCTCTGCAGCAGCATCTCTGTCCCCATCGCACCGCCGGTGTTGGAGCTGCTGGGATGAAGGCAGCCAAGGGGGGGGGGGGAGGATGGGGGAGGGAGGGGGCACGTTTCTCAGTGCTTAAAAGAGTAAAGGGGGGGGTTGGGGAGGGAAGGAGGGATAAATATCCGCTTGTATTGCCGGGGGGGGGACACGCGCAGCCCCAACCCAGGACACTCTGCCCCCTCCTCTGAGTGGCACAGAGGGAATTCCCCTCCCAGGGCCCGCGGGGCTTTCGGTCCTCATCATTTCTTGGGGCTGCGGGGAGGGGGGGGGGCGGGTGGAGGAAGAGCGAGGAACGGGATTTGTCCGTGTGAGCTGCGGGAGCGCCGGCTCGGGCTGTGCCCGGCGATGCGGGGCGGTGCGGGGCTGCGGGCACGCGGCAGATGGCGGCTGCTCGCTCTGATGGCCCCGACGTCCCCGCGGTGCTGCTGCAGCCCTCGGTGCGCAGTGCTGAGCCGTGGGTCGGTGCTGCGGCTGCCGCTGCGCTCAGAGCTGTGGCTTATTTGGCACAATTGGTGGCTTGCTTCTTTCTTTTCTTTCTTTTTTTTTTTCCCTCCTCCTAAGGATGCTTCAGGGCTTTCAGCGCTCAGATGCAATGTGAGTGTTTTCATGCCCCTTTAATGCTTCACTAAACAGTCTGAGACGCTGCCTCTTAATGCCCCAGTAAAGCACAGAACGCTGCAGAGCGGAAAGAGCACGGGAGGGAAGGGAGCTGATGGAGAGGGAAGAGAGACGGCGAGGAGAGGCGAGACGGAGAGAAGTCACCTTTACCTTCCTCCGGCTGCAAATTCCCAACCCTCACTGCTGCAAAGGCAGCTGGGTGCTGAGGGCCCCCCCGGCTCCTGCTGCACCCCCAGGGGAGCCGGGTCTGCTGGGCGCTCCCACCCCTCCCATCCTGCCCCGAGGTCGGTGCGTGTGTTGCATTGCACACTATGGCTGCTGCATGCATTGCAGGGACGGATGCTCCCTGTGCCTCTGGAGACAGGAGCAGCCACGGAGCTGGCGGGGTGCTGGGCTGGGTGCTGAGAGCTGCTGATGCTCCCAACCCCGCTGTAACCCGCTGGTGCATGCGGTGGGTGAGGGCAATGGCAGCGTCCCCTCCGTATGAGACGAACGCCTCGCTGCGGGTCCCGCCTCTCTGAGCTGCACTGAACGTCTCCCAAAGCGATGGAGAGGACAAGAGCAGGGGGAAGGGACAGATTACAAGTTTGAACCTAACAAAGCAAAGTTTGCGTCTCCTCCCGCCCCACACCAAGGGGACAGCCGGTCCCGCGTTGTTAATTCCAGTCATTCCACCGCCTGCACTCCGTGTACTTCTCCCCGGCACCGCTTGCCCTGCGCGTTTGATCTGCGAGCACCAAAAGTAGCGCCTCGGGCTGCGACATCGGCATCCTCGGTCGCCATAGGAACGGCAGCCGGGGCTCCCCGGTGCCCCCATCCCCCGCGGCCGCGCTGCCGGGATGCGCTGCCGCCTCTGAAGCCGAGCATCAAGGCTGGGACGGCAGCGCGCTGCTCCTGCCCGAAAGGAGAGGAGTTTTTGTCTGAGCCGCGGAGCACAAAGCAGAGGTTATTGGTGTCAGAGAACTCGGGGCCGAGCTGAGCTCTGCTTGCCTTAAGCGGGAGGAGGGGAAGGGAGAGCTGCGCTTGGAGCCGGATGCAGGGGAGGAGGAGGAGGAGGAGGAGGAGGAGGAAGAGGGAGAGGTCGCAGCCGCAGAGCCCTGCAGCATCAGGAGCTCAGGGGTGGCTTTGCTGCACTGCTGCTGACGTTGCTCTGCTGCAGCCCTGTCTTCCCACCTGTGGGTTGGGGCTGCTCACTGGGGCTGCCCCCCAGCCCTCCTGTCTGCTCTGCTGCGCCCGCGTCCTGGGTCTGCTTCTGTGTGGAGTTGTCTGGGGTTCCATCCAAACCGGGGCTCCCCCAGCAGCTCCCTTCATTCCCCCACCACACGCGGCTCTTTCCTACCCTACGCTGGACAAGGGGAGCCGTGCATGGAGCCACGGCCCCAATGGGCATCCAGGGCCGGGCTGCTTCCCCAGGCAGCACTGCTCACAGTGCAAACCCCCCCACCCACAGCTCCCCGGTGTCCCCACTCTGCTGCCATCCCGGCTCCCCACCGCACCGTGATTGACGCTCCGTGCCGCCCGGCTCCCTCCACAACACCTCCACTTTCTAATTGCTGACAGTTATTTACTGTAAAGACAGGAGCACACGCACCACCAGCTCTGACAACTCATGTCAAAACCCCGCAAGAAACCGCGTTTGTATGTCTTTATTTGTTTCCCATCCTTTCCCACTCCCTCGCCCCTCTCCTTCCTTCCCCTCTCCCTCCATCCCACCCCGCTCCCATCCCAGCCGTGCAGCCCTGCTGCTGCCCGATGCTCACACCCCATCCATGCCTCACTGGGCTCTGATGGACGGCTGCACAGCGGAGCCCTCAGCCGCCCGCGTGCGGATTTGCTGTCTCTCAGCCCCTCTGTGTTCCGACATAATTGGTTCTGCTCCGAGCAGTAAACAATGATGTGCGATGCATGAGTGAGCCCTAAACAGCACCTACACGCAATTAAAATAATTGGGCGCATGCCTCGGGCGGATTGCAGCCCCCTGTGCTGCTTTTCTCCCTTTTTCTCCCTTTTTCTCCCTTTTTCTCCCTTTTTTTTCCTTCCACCGTGCCCGGCTCCCACGGATCTGATGCTCCTCTCAGCACAGGACACATTCCAGCACGGGCTCCAACGCTCCAACACAGACCCACAGAAATAATGATGACCCCAGGGAGCGTCCCTGTGCCTCTGTTAAAAATGACTCTGTTCTATTTAGACGAAGTAACCAGAGGCCCCTCCGGACAGAGAGGAGTACAATTTTGCGTTTAATGATTCCATAATCTGATATAATATCGGGCCTGTAAGACATAATGAAGACCTGGGGGAGTTTACATCTTTGCAGCATTAAAGGGCCTCTGCTCGGGGACGCGGACAGGTGGAGGTTTGGACTTTGATGCAGTCAAACATGTTTTTCTTGGGGTTTGTTTGACACGATCGAGAGGGAATCCGGGAGAGGAGAAAACTGCTGGGAACAGCAATGCTTCCAGCAGAGCCCCCAGCAGAGGGAGGGGGCCGTGTGGGGTGCAATGGGGAGCCGTGGCGGGGTGCTCTGTGTCTATGGCGAGCACCAGGCACACCTCTGGTGGCCGTGGAAGCAACTCGCCCAAAACACGAGGTCAATGCGGGTGCGTGCAGGAGCAGCACAGCCAGCACACGTCTCCTCTGTGCCCCATCAGCTCCTTGCTCTGCCCCGGGCCCCGTAGCACTGCGGTGGGTGCAGGGAAGCCCCGGTGCAGCTCCGTGCTGCGGTGCGGAGCCGCCTGCGCCGGGGTTCCCACATCCGCGTGCGGCTGCGGTCTCAGTGCCTCCAGATAACCTAATCCCATTTAGGCTCGGAGAGAGCTTGCAGATTCCTCCCCGGGGAGAGCAAGCAGCGCCGCGGGGGGTGGTCTGTAATGAATTCCAATCATTCCAGCACAAAGGTAGCTTACAGGAGCGCTTGCTGCAGAAAATATTAGGGTCGCTGCCCTATCATCCCTCAGAGACATCAGTTGTAGCTCAGTGATTCCGGGCTGCTGACAGGCGGGCGGCCCTGGGGGGGCAGAGCTGGCCGTGAATCCCGGCTCGTTCCTTCCTGAGAGATGGGATTGCTGCCAGAGGGCTCCTGGTGGGGCAGCGTGCGCCCACCGCTGCGCTGTGCTCCTCTCTGCGCAGCCGCTCGCGCTCACCCCAACCTTGTCGCCGATTTATCGATGGGGATTTCAGCAGCTCCTCAAAAATCCCATCCCAGAGGAGCAGAAACCCCTCCTGTGCTGGGCTGGAGGCCTGGAGGCACTGCCAGCCCCAGCCTGGCCGCTCTGTGGGCAGTGGGGTGGGTGCAGGCTGGGGGCTGTGGGAGCAGCCGTGGCACCGACCCGCACGCAGCCCCCACGCTGTGCCCCCCTGAGGCCGGTTCCAGCTCCCTGCTCTCCTTTCCCTCTCCTCTGTATTTATTTTATTTATTTTTCCCTATGTGGGCAACGAAGTAATGAAAGCTGCCCCCTCCAAGACGGGCTTTAATACAGCTCCGTGTCTGGGCCGGGATGTTTCACCTCGGGAGCTGCCAATCCGTCTCTGTCAAGCTGTCAGCCGTGATGTGTCTGCGCAGTGGCTGCAGCCGCGCTGCAATTCAAAGTGGATTAACTCTTTGGGCTGCCCTGCCCTCCTCCCCTTCCCATTCCACTTGGGTGGGTTCAGGCCAAACAGAAAACGCTTCTCCCCTGTGCTTTCCATATTCACGAGCTCCCGAGGCGCAGCTGGGTGCCCACGGTGCTGCTCTGTGCTCCCTGATGGGAACGGGGCCGAGCAGCCTCCTCAGCCCCCCCCCCCCCCCCAGCCGTGTGCTCTTGGCCGTGGGATGCAGTGGGGATGCAGAGGGGAGATGGCTTCGGCTGCAGTGAGGACTTCAGGGACGCCCCACAGCCTCAGATCTGATGGATCTGAGATGGTTGTGGTGCTGGGGGGGATGTGGGGCTGAGTGGGTGAGCACTGTGCCCACCGCTGTGCTCTGTGGCACCATGCTGTCCTTGTGACACCATGCTGTCCCTGTGGCACCGTGTCTCCCCTGTAGTGGAGCGGCGATGGCAACGCACTGCCCACCCCCATTGGGGCTCTGGACCCCCCCCCCGCGTGTCCCACCGACCCACCACCACCTCACTCCCACCCTTGGACCGGGCCGGGGGGGTTCTTTGCTTTGCTTCCCCACGCGGTAAATCTTCCCCCAAACAAAGGAATGGGGCCGGGGGTCCCCGGGCCGCCCCCGCCCGCAGCCGAGGGCTGAGCACTAGGGGGGGGTGTTGGACAAGCAATGCTGCTGGGCACGGCGCCCCGGGCACGGCTCCGGCCTCGACCCGGCTTTGGGGCCGAGAGCCGGCGGTTTGGGGACGTCTGTCCGGGGTTTTACCCGATATACGTCCCCGCTGCAGCCCCACGTGGGCATCCCCACCTCCCCGTGCAGAGCCGGGGGGGACCCGCTGGGTTCCATGCAGTGCCTCCCTCTGCCCCTCCCTGCAGCACCCAGCTCCAAGCAGGGCTTAGAAATAACGATTGCAATAGGGCTGAGATTCGGGCAGCTCTAAACCTCCGTTGGTGTGAGACCTGTGGCTCTGTCTGGTGCCAGGCTGGGAGCAGCAGTGATGCAGCAGCTGCATTGGAGCTGCTGTTGTTAACACCCAACACGTGCCTTCCCTCCCCCCCTGGTTCAGGAGGTTTCCTGCATGCTATGGGGCACAGCCTGCAGCTCTGGGCCCATGCACTGCTCCTTCCTCCCTCTGTCCATCTGTCCATCCATCTGTCTGCCCACTGTAGGCACAGCCCTGTCCTGAGCCATGCGGATCTGTGCACCCACCCACCTGGCTCTGCTGCCCCCCATCTGCCCCCAGCCTTTGTGACACGTGGACAGATGTCCCCACCTGCCTCAGTTTCCCCTCTCAGCAGGGTGGGTCGGGCAGGGCTTTACACCTCCAAATCCATCACCCCAAAGGTGCCAGCTGAGTTAGCAGCCAGGTGACAACGCACCCACTTTGCTGCGGTTCATGAATGTCAGCAAATCTCTTGCAGGGAGGTGCAGCAGCTGTGTGAGGCTGCTCAGTGTCCAGCAGCTGAGGCTCAGACTTGCTGCATCAGTGCCACAGTGAGTGCGAATTGGCACTGGAGCCAAAAGGAGCTGTGCATAATTATGCCAGCACGGCTCTGGCTTGGAGCTGGGATGCTCTGCATGCAGCTGATTTGGGGGCTGGGTGTGTTAACGAGCGTGAGAGCTGTGGGTGTTCCCTGCTCTGTGTCTGAGCTGAGCTCTGGGGCATCCCAACCCATTCTCTGCTGGGCAGGGAGTGTTCAAAAGGTGGATCCGAGCTGCAGCTCAGGGCACAGAGGCACAGGCTGTGATCCGCACGGCTGCGTCTGCCTCCTTGGAGGTGGGCTCCTACACAAGGCGACGGCTCAGGGACCCTTCATGCACCCACATCTGATTCCTGCTGACCCCTCAGTTCCACACACCCAGAGCTGTGCTCTTTGCACACCATCGGTTCCCCTCGGGCACAACTGAAGCACCAGGTGCCTCTCATAGCCTGGCATTGCCATGGGACAGCTCAAGGCCAGGAGAAGTGCCATGCGGGGTGCAGTGTGCCCTGTGCCTTGTGCCATGTGCCCTGTGCCATGTGCCATGTGCTGTGTGCCATGTGCTGTGTGCCATGTGCCCTGTGCCCTGTGCCCTGTGCTATGTGCCCTGTGCCCTGTGCCCTGTGCCATGTGCTGTGTGCCATGTGCCGTGTGCCATGTGCCCTGTGCCCTGTGCCATGTGCCATGTGCCATGTGCTGTGTGCCATGTGCCATGTGCCATGTGCCATGTGCTGTGTGCCATGTGCCGTGTGCCATGTGCCATGTGCCATGTGCCATGTGCCATGTGCCCTGTGCCTTGTGCCATGTGCCCTGTGCCATGTGCTGTGTGCCCTGTGCCATGTGCTGTGTGCCCTGTGCCATGTGCTGTGTGCCATGTGCTGTGTGCCATGTGCCCTGTGCCCTGTGCCATGTGCTGTGTGCCCTGTGCCATGTGCTGTGTGCCATGTGCCCTGTGCCCTGTGCCATGTGCTGTGTGCCCTGTGCCATGTGCTGTGTGCCATGTGCCCTGTGCCCTGTGCCCTGTGCCCTGTGCCCTGTGCCATGTGCTGTGTGCCATGCGCCCTGTGCCCTGTGCCCTGTGCCATGTGCTGTGTGCCCTGTGCCATGTGCCATGTGCCATGTGCTGTGTGCCATGTGCCATGTGCTGTATGCAATGTGCCATGTGCCCTGTGCCATGTGCTGTGTGCTGTGTGCCATGTGCCATGTGCTGTGTGCCATGTGCCCTGTGCCCTGTGCCCTGTGCCATGTGCTGTGTGCCATGTGCTGTGTGCCATGCGCCCTGTGCCCTGTGCCCTGTGCCATGTGCTGTGTGCCCTGTGCCATGTGCCATGTGCCATGTGCTGTATGCAATGTGCCATGTGCCCTGTGCCATGTGCTGTGTGCTGTGTGCCATGTGCCATGTGCTGTGTGCCATGTGCCCTGTGCTGTATGCAATGTGCCATGTGCCATGTGCCATGTGCTGTATGCCATGTGCCATGTGCCATGTGCTGTATGCAATGTGCCCTGTGCCCTGTGCCCTGTGCCATGTGCCATGTGCTGTATGCAATGTGCCGTGTGCCATGTGCCATGTGCTGTATGCCATGTGCCATGTGCCATGTGCTGTATGCAATGTGCCATGTGCCATGTGCTGGAGCAGAGGGCAGTGGCTCAGTGCCAGCCCAGCCCTACATGGCAGCACTGCCGTCAGCGCCGGCGCGGCTCAGGGGAGCAGAGAGGCCCGAGCTGACAGCAGACGCTAATGAGCCGGCAGTAATGCACTCGTGGCTGTTCATTACTTTGGGGTTTCTGACATTTGGGTCACTTAATGGATTTGTTTCTTTTCCTCTTCGCATCCTCCCCCTCCCCTTCGGTGGCTGCCTGGGACCAGTTGTAAATTAGCCCTTAATTTCTCACATGTGGCTTTATTTAAGCAGCAAACCCGCTGCCAGCGGTTCCCCCCCCCTCCCCCGTGGCCTCTTTGGAGGCTCTGCCAGGGTGGGCGCTGGGGGGGGGGGGAAGGAAACGCATCCCATCCAGGACCCCAAAACCCAGAGCAGAGCTCAGTGCTGCTGGGACCTCAATGCTGCGTCTGCGCCAAGGCTGCAGGATTTCCAGCCCGGGGCCCCTCTTCCTGTTGCAGCCAAATTGCAGCCATCCCTACGGGCAGGAAAGGCCTCTCCATCTGCGCCGGCGCTGGAGCTGAGCCGTGCCTGAACCTTTTTTGCTCTTTACCTTTAAAGCTGGAAGTTTCTTGTTGTTGGGTTGGTTTTTCTTTTTTTCTTCTTTTTTTCTTCTTCTTGTTTTTTTTTTTTGGTTGCTTTTCAATAGCAAATATTTTCTCTAATTTCTGGCTCGGTGCAATTAAAGCTATAGGAGATAGGTGTAAATTATACCTCCCTGCCACCAGTCTCGCCCTCCCCCCTCCCCCCCCAGCAGTAGCTGGGGGCTGGAAACCTGAGGATTTGCAGTAATTAAGGCAAATAGTTGTTTTTGTTTGGGCAGAAAAACAAGCTGAAAGCCGTTGGAAAGCAAGGAAGGAAAGCTGTAAGAAAGCATTTTCCTTTCAACTGGGGAAGGAAAAGTAATTCCACGCAAAAGCTGGGCTCTGCAATGCCCAGCACCCAGGAAACAGCCCCACCTCCATCTGCCACCTCTGCCCTTGGGGGGGGAGCATCCCTGGGGGGGGGGGGGGGGAAGGGGGGCACCGGGGGGTCCCACCATATTGGGGTCCATGCAGGGAGGGCTGCGGTGCCACCAGCATCCCGGAGAGGCTTTTAGTGGCTTGGCTTGATAAATGAAAACAAATAAACGTGATAGACAAGTGGACAGCTTTATGATAGCTTCACACTGACAGGGAGAAAGATTGGTTGTCGGTGGCTTTGATAGAGAAATATCTCGATGGGAGTCGGATGGAGCGATGGATAACCTTGATGGCAGAGGATGAGCAGCTCCTGTGCTGAGGATGCTCTGGCAGCGCCGTTCCGGATAATTCTGCCTTTATTTGTTTTACTTTTTGGAGGGGGGAGGGACGCCGAGCATCACAGTTCATTGAGTTGTTGGGTTTGGTTTTTTCTCTTCTTCTTTTTCTCCAAACAGATTTGCTAAATAAATAATGACTCCGGTCCATATTTTATTGATGTCCCACCTATTTACGTGCAGCATCGGAGGTGTTTTACAATGGATCTCCTTCACTCCCTCAATGCCAACAAACCCCAAACGGAGCTCAGCTCATCGGGTGCAGTTGGGTTTATGAGGATGCTGGGATGGGCTGTGAGCTGCCATCGGTGTCCATGGGCACCACGACCCCACGTGGCATCCTGCAGTGCTCTGGGAGTGTGGGGGGCACCTCTGTGACCTCAGCATTGAGCTCTGGTCCCACAGTGCTGGGAACGGCCCCAGTGTCAGTGGAGGGCCTGTGGGGTGTGAGCGTGGTGACCCCTGTGTGGGGCCAGGGGGACAGGGGGATAGGGGGACAGAGGGACTGGGGATATGGGAATAGGGGGGATATGGGGACAAGGGGATATGGGGGCAGGGGGATAGGGGGACAGAGAGACATGGGGATATGGGAACAGGGGGCATATGGGGGATATGGGGACATGGGGGATATGGGGACAGGGGGACACGGGGATATGGGAACAGGGGGATAGGGGTACATGGGGATATGGGGATATGGGGACATGGAGGATATGGGGACATGGGGGATATGGGGACAGGGGGATATGGGGACATGGGGAATATGGGGGATATGGGGACATGGGGATAGGGGACATGGGGGATATGGGGACATGGGAACAGGGAAACATGGGGATATAGGGATAGAGGGACATGAGGATATGGGGACATGGGGGATATGGAGACATGGGGACAGTAGGGATAGGGGGACATGGAGATATGGGAACGGGGTATATGGGGATATGAGGACATGGGGGATATGGAGACATGGGAACAGGGAAACATGGGGATATGGGGATAGAGGGATATGGGAACAGGGGAACAGGGGGACATGAGGATATGGGGACATGGGGGGATATGGAGACATGGGGACAATGGGGACAGAAGGACATGGGGATATCGGGACAGGGGGATATGGGAGCACAGGGGTGTGGAGACATGGGGACACAGGGACAACAGGGACACGGGGACAGAGGGACATGGAGATATGGGGACATGGGGACACCGACGGGGCTGCGGGGCGGGCAGTGCCGTGTCCCTGACATCAGCATTTTCCCAGAGCTCGACAAAGGGAAGCGATACGTTCATGCAAATGATTGTTTAATTTTATCCACGGATCGGAGGTGAAAACATGTATAATGCAGCGCACGGCGGGAGCCGCTCTCCTCTCCTCCCCCAGTCTGTCCTCGGGATGCGGTCTGTCCATCCATCCACCCGTCTGTCTGTCTGTCTGCCCGCCCCAGGCCTTGCCCTTGCTGTGTGCTCTCACTCCTGGAGCTTTGCAGCAATGTTCCCATTTCCATCCCCCCTCTCTCCCCCCCCCCCCCCCCATGTGAGCCCCCCCACCTTCTGCATCCTGAGCCCCCCTGCGGTGACCCCACACTTCCCTGAGCATCTCAGCACTTTGCTGCCAATTCCCCGCTGGGGAAAGCAGCTCAGTTTGAACCCCACCCACTGCACTCACACAGCAGCCCCGCGCTCCCCTGTGGCAACGCACAACATCTGCACCCCCCCCCCCCACCCCCCCCTTTGCAAAGCTCAACCTCGGCATCCCCCCTTTGCAATGCCCCCTCCTTTGCAATTTAGCCCCCCCCCCCCCTCTTTGCAAAGCACAACCTCTGCACTCTCTTTTGCAAAGCGCTCCCCTTTGCAATGCATAACCCCAACGCCCCCCGTTGCATTGCACCCCTCCTTTGCAAAGCGCAGCCTCTCTACCTCCCCCATTTGCAACGCACTCTCCTTTGCAATGCACCCCCCCTTGAAAGCACAACCTCTGCACCCCATTTGCAACGCACCTCCCTTTGCAATACAGCCTCCTTTGCAATGCACCCCCCCCTTTGCAAAGCATAATCACTGCACTCCCTCTAGCAAAGCACCCCCTTTGCAATGCACCCCCCATTGAAAGCACAAGCTCTGCACCTCCCCCTTTGCAATGCACCCTTCTTTAGCAAAGCGCCCCCCCCTTGCAATGCACCCCCTTTGCAAAGCACAACCTCTGCACCCCCGTTTGCAATGCACCCCCATTGAAAGCACAACCTCTTCACCGCCCCCTTTGCAATGCACAACCTCTGCGCTCCCCTTTGCAACGCACCCCCGTTTGCAAAGCGCCCCTATTTTGCAACGCGCTCCCCGTTGAAAGCACAACCTCTGCATCCCTCCTATGCAAAGCACAACCTCTGCACCCCATTTTGCAACGCACCCCCGTTGCAACGCACAACCTCTACACCCGCCCCCCCTTTGCAACGCACCCCCCTTCAGCAAAGCACCCCTATGTTGCAACGCACCCCCCCTTGCAAACCCCAACCTCTGCCCCGCATTTTGCACCGCACGCCCCCCGCACGCTCTCCGCTCTCTCTCCCCCGCCCCCCCCCCAGATCTGCGACCGCCCGGGGGGCACCGTCGGGGCTCCGCCCTGGGTCGCAGTCGGGCGCTCGCCGCGGCCGTCGGTGGCAACAATGTGGCGGGGGCGGAACCGGCGGCGGCGCGGGGCGGTGCGGGGCCGTGCGGGGCGGGGCGGCGCGGGGCGGGGCGGGGCGCGGCGCAGCATGGAGCGGCGGCACTGAACGCGGGGAGCGGCGGCCTCCGGCCCGGCCTTTGTCTCTCCGGTGCTCCCGGGCGGCGCGGCGGCGGGCGGAGGAAGCCCGCGGGGCCGAGCCGTGCCCCCCACACCGCAGCTCCGCCCCGCACCGCGCCGCTCCGCACCGCGCCCCACCCGGCGCAGCTCTACAGGTGCGGGGCGCGGGCGGCGGGGGGGGGCGGCCGGGGGTCTCGGCCGGGGAACTTCGTCGGGGCGGCGGCGCCCGACGGCCGGAACGGAGCGGGGCCCGCTTCGGTCCCCTCCGATCGGCTCGCGGGATGCCATCGCCGCCGTTCCGGCGCTCGGCGGCCGCCCCCAACTTTCCCCGCTGACGGCCGCGGGGCCGCGGGCGATGGTGAGCTCCGGCCGCCCCCCCGCCGCCGCCGCCGCCGCCGCCCGCCTCCCGCCCGCCGCTCCCGGTCGGGCCCGGAGCCGCTCCGCCGCCGCCCGCTGAGCCGCTCCGCCGGGACGATGCCGCGTTGGGAGGCGGCCGCGCTGCTCGCGGCGATCGTCGGCGTCTGCGTGTGGAGCGACGACCCCGGGAAAGTGATCTCGGATCGCTACGCCGTCTATTGGAACCGCAGCAACCCCAGGTGAGCGCCGGGCCGCCCCGTTCCGTCCGTGCCTTTCCTTCCTGCCTTCCCCCCCCCCCCGCTCCATCCCGGTCCCTCGCGGAGTTCCCGCACGCCGGGTTTGGGACAAAAGGCTGCGGGCGCTGCGAGCGGCGGCGGAGAAACTCGGCGTTGTTTCCACGTTGGAAGAAGCGAGAGGGGGAAAAAAAAAAAGAAAGAAAGAAAAAAAAAAAGCACCGCTCCGTCAGCTCCGGTAGTTTCCCCGCTCTGTGTTTGCGAGAAGAAATTATTGCTGTCATTATTATTAATTATTATTATTATTTGTTTTTGCAAGGGTTTTTAGTATAATTTGCCTTGTTATGACGATGATTTCGTAGAGTTCATTTAATATTTTTTTTTCCTTTCTTTTCCCCGTCGGATTTCTTTGTTCGCAATTCCGTAAAGCCCGAATTCACCCCGCGATGAGCTCCTGGTCCCCCCCCCATCTTCACCCCCTCCTCCCCCCTTTAATTCCCTGCTGACGGTGCCGACCCCGCAGCTCCGTCTCCCCCCAGGTGCGGCCCCCGATCGGACCCCGCACATCACGGCGATGCGGGGCCGGCTGCCATCCCCGCGCCGCTCCCCATATCCGCACAGCTCCGAGAGACCCCCATCGGACCCCCCCCCATCCTCGCATCCCCCTCCCGGTTGCTGTGCGCTGTGCTGGGGGCGGCGCGCTGCCCTCCGGCCGTGGAGACGCGCGGTGACTCCGCGCTCCTGGATGGGACGCCCGGCTCCTTTGTGCTCTTCGTGCCGGGGCCTCGGCTGCCCCGCATCTGGGTTTTATTATCCTCCCCCTCGCATTTTTGTGGGGGGTTGGAAGAGGAGGGAGGGCTTTGGGGTTGTGTGCGTTTTTGTTGGGTTTTTGTGTTGTTGTTTTTTTTTTTTTTCTCTTCCCCGTTGCAAAGTTCTTTGGTTTGGTTTTTATTTTTTTGGTGACGGTGGTCGCGCCGTTTCGGCCACACTTTTGGGGTTTTTGCCTTTTGTTCTCCAGGCCGGGGTTGTGCTGCAGGTGGTGGGATGGGGTTGTGGTCTGTGCTCTGCGTCCCATCTCGCTGCCGTCACCCAGTGCCGTCCCACAGCATCCAGCATCCGTGCCGCGGCCCATTGGAGGCTTTGGGCCCCGATATCAGCGGGGAAAACACCTTCAAGGGGGGGTGGAAACAGAGCAAGGGATGCGGGGAGCGGCGTGGGATGAGCAGACAATGGCTGCAGGGCTGTGCTGTGACCCACATTTCCCATTTGGGGTCCGGGGTTCACGGGGACACGTCAGTGCCGCTCATCCACGCATTGCCGTTGAGTTCTCTCCTTGTTCTGCTCTTTGGGTCCAGCTGTTTGGAGTTACTCGAGGCTTATTTCATCCTTCTAGATGATGAGGAGTCTTCGTGTGCCTCTTCGGCTCGGCTTTTCCTCCTTCATTTTTCCCCATTAAGAAGGGGGGAAATCGGAAAGGATCCAGAAGGAGCAAAAATAAAAGAGAGGAAAACGCCCCTCCGAGCGCCCGACCCGCACACCTGGGCTGGCATGAAGGTTTTTCTGCTGTTTTCTGTCGCCATCCATATTCCATAAAGGGCCGCCATAAATCTCCCCCTCATAGACTCACAGAATCGTAGAATCGATACGATTTGCCCAGATTAGAATAATTCTATATTTCCTAATTGGGTGTAAATGAGAAACAAACGGTACGGCGAGAGCTGCCCGCTCCGTGGGGGCATTCGGCAGCGAGCTGGAAACCTTTCTTTAACAGGGGATGGGGCCGAAGGAGGAATTTGGTGTGCTGGCCATCGGGGGGGGGTGGCAGGATGAGGTTGGGGAGCTGCACCCCAAAGCACTGGGTTCTCTCTGTGCATTGGGAAGGGTTGGATGCAGCCTTTGGGTTCGGCTGGATGCCGGGACGCTGCGACCCGTTGGAGCTCAGGGCTCGGTGCTGGCAGCTCTTGGCAGCTCTCGGCTCTCCCTGATGCAAAGCGTTGGCACTGGGTTGCTCTGTCAGCCAGGGCCTGGGCAGCACCACCATCCTAGAACAACGCCGTGGATTTGTGTCTGTAGAGATGTGCAAAGTGTGGGGTATTTTCCTCTCTCTATTTACGGTGCGGATACAAATGCTGTAAATGGTCTCGATTTTACCCGTGGCCTATATTTAACTGTGAAGTCATTTCTGTGCCTTGGAAGCCTCATTTTCTGCTTCTTTTCTTCTTCTATTTTTTTCTTCTTCTTCTTTTTTTTTTTTCCTCCTGTTGGTGCTGTGAGCACAGCTGGGATTTCTGTTCTGCTCTCCGTGGGCTGGAGGAGCTCAGCAGCAGCTCGGGGCGGGCATTGCAGGGCGATGCGGGTTGGGGTGCTGCAGCTTTTAGCTGCTCTCGGCCCCTCATCGCTGCTTCTGAGGGCGGCCGTGGCTTTTTGTCCATGGCTTTTCGTCCGTGGCTCCGTCCTGCTCAGAGCTGCCCCTGCTGAGCCGTGTCCCAGCCCAGCACACGGAGCCCAGGTTGCCATGAGGGCGATGGCTTTGGGCCCTCCTTTGAGGGAGCGATGGATGGAAACCCTCTGGTTGCTTTTCCGTGGGAAATGGGTGCTGGGAAGGGATGGCTGAGCAGAAGATTGGGCACATCTGCACTGGGAGCCGCGTGTTGGCTGCGCCGTGGGTCCCTTTCATTTGGGCTGGGTCTGGGGCTGTCCATGCCGTGCTGCTTCTCCCATGTTCTGGCTCCCAAGGCCCTCCAGCTGTTGGGGTTTCTCCCATCGGTGCCCCGTGCCGGGTTTGGAGCTGCCCGACCCCAACCCCAGCGGTGGGTTCCCTCGGAGTTCCCATTTGGATCATTTTCCCTTTGTGCTCAGATCATTTGCAGCCCTCCCCACCCCTCTTTTCCAGCCCGCTAAGCCGTGTGAGCGATTCTCCACCAGCCAAGGGCTGGAGCAGCACGGTTAATAGAGAGCAGCTCCAAGCGGGGCCGGCGCCTGCGACGAGCTTTTCTCTCCCCGTCCCTTCCCAGGAGCTGCAGTCACTTCTCCCATTGCTTTCGCTTTTGGGATCCAAACACCAGTGGGGGCTGCGGGGCGGCTGCTCGTCCTCGCCGGCACCCAAAGCCGTGCTGCTCCTGGAGCCACACAGCAGCAGGGTGATGGGTGAAGGAGGGACGGCTCCAGGTACGGCTGCAGAGCTGCCGCCGTGCGCCAACAGAGGTGTTTTGGAGGTGTATCTCCAATGCACAGACGGGCCCTGGGCACCAATCTGTGCAGCTGCACGCCCGGCGCCGTTGCCGTGATGGGCTGTGGGATGGAGGTGGGTTACAGGGCTGCAAACGCCGGCCCAGCGCCGGGTGTCTGTCTGTCTGTCTGTCTGTCCACGCAGCTGCCCCGCATGGCCAGGGTTGGGGCCATCCGTATCGATACGTGCTTTTATTTGGTGAGGTTCATCCGCTGGCCTGCCTGCAAAATTGCAGCAATTTTTCCTTAAATAACTCATTCCCAATGGCGAGGTTTTTATTTTTTGTGTTTGCGTGGTTGAGGCGTTAATTGTGCGTTAGAGATTTGCTCTCTGTCCTCCTTGTTTTTCCTCACTTGGGCACAGACCTCGCTCTGCTCCCTTGGGTCGGGTGGGGGTCACAGCGTCGCTGCTTTCAGCCCCAAAGAGGAGTTTTAAGATTTATTTTTCCCCTTGCTCACGGGGTGCCCTCAGGTCCAGCCGTCCCCATACGGTCATGGGATTGAGCCCCACGGCCACGGGTGCCACAGGGACCCCAAAGCATCAGCAGATGCCTTCTGGAGGTGTGAAACAGCGGCGGTGGGGCCGGGCTGTCCTGGTGTGAGCAGCCCAGGAGGCGCTGGGATGGGGCTGCAGGTGGGTCCGGTCGTTGCTGGTGGGAGTTCTCCTCCCTCCTCTCCCCCTCTGCTTGTTGATGCTGCTGTGGCTGGGCTGCTAAATAGCTTCCCATTGTTCGAGAGCTAATTACCTCTTAATGAGGCTCCTTACTCAAAAGCCATGAGGAGCGGTGGGTGTGCGGTGCTGCCTTTGGGCACCGTGCCCACGGGGAGAAGGTGCAGGGATGGCTCTGTGGACTTGGGGACCACGGCCTCAGTGCCCTGCGTGGGACACCGTGGGGTCAGCACGGCGCCGTGGCTGAGCTCTCAGCCCCATCCTGTGCCAAAATGTGCACAGACCCCATCCTGCAGCGCATCCGGCATTTGGGCGATGGTTCCAAAGCGTGGTTGGGTTGCATCCATACGTTGTGTGTCCTTGGCTGGTGCTGTCCCAGCCAGGACCGACCCTCAGGGGCTGCAGGGTGATGGTGGTGATGGGAGGGAGCTGAGCTTTGCCCTGGCTTTGCCATGCGCCAGCACTGCTATGGGGAGAGGGCAGCCGTGGAGCGCAGCCATCGCATCGCGCCCTGCTCCCCAGCCCTGCTCCCCAGCCCTGCTCTGCCCCACAGGCATTTGGGCCATTCATGGTGTGTCGATGGTGGTGAGGAAGGATGGAGGTAGAGGCTGCTTTATGTGTGTGTGTACACGATGTATTCTTTCCCGTCCCTTCTGAAATGTTCCCCTCCTCGTTTCCAAACCCGTTTCTGCTCACTGTAGGGCGGGCCGTGCGGCTGCAGGTGCTTCTGCTGCGCTGCTTTGGTGCTGTGCCTTTGTGGGGTCGTTGCACAGTGCATCCCACTGAGCTCCTGGCATCACCACACAGCCAACGATCACCGCCGGCATTTCCACCGCAGCATCCCCAGGACCAGCTGAGCACAGAACCCCAACTGCCTGCTTTGTATTCAGACACAGAACAGGCCCTGATTTAAGCTGGGCCGCCCCAAAATCCCCCCCCCCCCCCCCAAAATTGACATTCTCATTGCAGACCCTCAGCCCAGAGCCCAGCAGGCGCCGATGCACGGCGCTGCGCTGCTCCACCTGCAGCAGGAGAGGCCCACAGATTGCATGCACCGTGCTGCATCCTACACCACGCCTGCACCGTGTGCTGTGCTGTGCTGTGCATGCACCACGACTGCACTGTGTGTGCACCGTGCCTGCGCCCGACTTCATTGCATCCCTTTCACCAGCGCGACGCTCGGACCGCGCTGCTCCCCGCTCCATCTGAGCCCAACTTTCCTTGCGTTTTCCTTTCTTTCTTTTCTTTCTCACTGCAGAAAAGGCCACGTTCCCGGGGTCGGTTTCTTTTTCCCAGAGCGCTGGGCGCGGATGGAGCTCCCCATCAGCTCAGCAGCAGCCCATGTTGTCCCAGCAGCGGGCGCGCGCCTCCCCGCCGTCCAAGGGGAGAATTTCGTGCTGTGCCTTCGAGTGGCTTTTATTTGGCCTCCATCTCAACACACACATTTTATTTAAAGCGAGCCGCGTTGATCTGCGTGGTGAAATGAAACCAGCCGAGCCCGACCCCGTAGAGAGCTCAGAAAATCCCAATTCTTCCTTTTATCCGATCCCGTTTCCATTGCGAGGAGCAGCTCCTGCAGCCCGTCTGCTGTTACCGGCCATAGGCTGCGCCCAGCGCCCGCTGTTACTTTTCACCTGGTGTTTTCTTAAAGATTTTGGTGATTTCTTTCCTGTCCCCACGCAGGGGGAGCCGCCTCCATCAGCTCCATAATCCCAATTATTATCTGCTCGCTGGATCGCGGCTTCTTATTAAATTTGGCACCGCTGGATTTGCCGTTCCGGCCGCCTGCCTCGGTGCTGGGATTCATCTCCCTGAGCCCGGGGGAGGAAATGGAGTGGAAAAAGGCTGGGGGTGCAGGGGATGCTCAGTGCCACGTCCCCACGCTGTCCCCTACAGCTCCCAGGCGCTGCCTGCTGTGCTTTCCCTGCACGGCGGGCGCCTCTTATTTCAGCCAAAGGGTCAAAAATGGAAGTGATTGGAATTACTTTTTTTTTTTAAATTATTTTTTTAAGTGACGCCTTCATACTTGCTTTAAAAATACGTATATGTATGAAAAAGAAGTTATTTTTGCTTTGCTCTGAGGTTCAGAGGAAGCTCTCTCCACCAGCGCTGCCCTTCGCACAAAGGGTTCCCTCCCCACATCCCGCGCTGTTTGCCAGCACATCTCTCTTTCCTGGCTCGTTTCTCCTCCAAATTCTGTTTTTTGGTGGCTGTGTTTTGCCTGGCGCTGCATTCAGGGCCCTCTGGGAGGATTTCTGCTGCTCCCACACCCGTTCCCACCCATGGCTGCTCGGGGACCCGCGGGGTCCCATTACCCACCGCTCACCGCTCGCTCTTTCGCTCTGCATCCCCGCTCCTCTTCCAATGCTTTTCCACCATTTTGCTCCGTTTAGAGCACAAAGTGCCCGTATCACTGCTTCGCTGTCCTCACAGCTGCGATGAGAGCTGTGGGGTCACGCTCACCCAGAGCCTCAGAGCGGCCGTCCCCACACAGCACCATCCCTGTGCCGCTGCGCACCGCGGCACTCAGCTCAGTGCTGGGTCCTGGGGGGCACCGAGGCCGCCCTGTTCCATCCAAGGGTGTTGGGTTGTGGGGTCCCCCTGTGCCCAACACCCCGTGGCCTTTTGTTGCACTGCCACAATTCCTGTTCCCCTCTCTGTGCTCGGCGTCCCTCTGGGGTCGGGCGCGGGGACCCTTGGGTGGTGCAGGCAATGCGTGGCGGTGGGATGAGCTCCAGTTCCCAGCTCTGCACGCAGACGTCGCCTCTCCCCCAGCCTCAGTTTGTCGTGTCGAGGTGAGGAGGGGTGCTGGGGCTGCGTGGAGCTGCTCCATCTGTGAGACAAGGGAAAAGATGAGGGGATGGGTCCCCAGGAAGCGCCGTGTCCGGTCCCTGCTCCCCTGGGATGGAGCCCAGCTGGGCTCTGCGCGTTTGGTTGTTGGTTGTTGGTTTTTTTTTTTTTACCTTAAACATTTTAATATTGGTTTCACCTTATAAATCACTGCACCGGGCTGCCTTGTAAAGGGAGATTTATGGGCCCAGGTGTGGCTGCGACGCGCTGAACTTTGCTGCTGGCCGGCCTGCTGCACTGCTGCTGTAATGGGGGTGGGGGTGTAAATCCCATCCCGTGGGGACAGGAGTGGGAATCGCACCCCACAGCCCTCCTCACACACCCAGAGCCGTGTATCCCCACTGCTGGTGTCAATCTATGGGGTTCAGTCCCCCCCCCTCCCCAGCCCCACAGGCGGCTGCGGCGGCTCCGGAGGGATTTTCCCAGCGCCAGCGCTGCCCTCAGCAGCACAAACGAACCAAGTAATTGCAACATGGAAATATTTTGTGCTCATTAAGCGGCGCACGAAGGAGCAGCGTTCCCTGGCGTGGGCAGGGACTCCCAGAGGTCACCGGGACCCAAACCCTGCTGCTCTACTGTGGCTGAACAGTGGGACAGAGGGAGGCTGTCCCACGGCGTGGGGCCACCGTGGTGCTGGCTGTTGCCCCGTGCAGAGCCCCAGTGCTGTGGGGTGCAGTGGTGGCGGGCTCAGGGTTGGTGCGTTTTCTCCCAGCTGCCCCAAATCCACTGCATTACAGCTCGAAGCGAAGGGACGCCCTGACGCTGCGCTGCTGCGTGCCGAAGGAGGCCGGGGTGCCCCCTCCTCCTGCAGCACAGGGGTGGTATTAGATGCAGGAGGTGCCAAGGAGCTGATGCACGGAGCATGCGAGGATGCAGGGATGCAGCAGAGCCCGGCACGTGCTCGTGGTGCTCCTCCAGCACTGCCACGATGCTCTGTGCTGTTCTCAGTGCCGGAGGAGCGAAGGCGCTGCGTGGGGAGCGCCCAGGAGAGCTGCAGGCGGGGGAAGCTTTATGGCTGTAGTTAAGGAGACTTTATGATATTGTATCTGAACAATTGCCTGCTATTATCTGGATCGATGCCGCGTGATTGAGACGCCGGTTGATAACCCAGCCGCTTTCACACCGCGCCGGGTCGCTTTGCTCTCCGTTAACGCCCCTCAGCTCTTCTGCTTTGCTCCTCCAGAGCTGCGCGCTGCGGCCGTGGGCTCTCACCGTGGGGCATCTCGTGCCCTGTGCCACTCTGCGTGGGGACCTGGGCGCCGTGGGGCCGTGCTGGCTGCCAGCCCAAGGCAGTGCTGCTCTGGGTGCTATAGGGCTGTTCTCAGCGCTCCGTGCCGCCGTGGGGTTGGGCTCAGCGCCCCGACGTGAGGTCAGGCACCAGAAGCCATCCGTTCTCTGGCTGAGCCCCCTTTATGGGCATAGAAATTCATAGGGGGGGGGGTTCACTGGGGTCGCAGGCCCTGTTCTGATCTCTGGAGGGGGTTTGGGGTCTCAGCCCCACCTCTGCCCGCCCCGCCGTGACCTTGGGTGCATCACGTCAGCTCCGCGTGCTGCGTTTCCCACAGCTGTAAAACGAGGGCAGCCATACCTTTCCCACCTCGCAGAGGGCTTGGGAGGCTTAATTAGTTAATGTTCGTAAAGTGCTTTGAGGATTAATTAATATTGCGACTAATTTTTCTGATGGTAAAACGCCGCTTCCCTATCTGTGCGCCGCTGCTGTTCTGTGTGACCCCTTAACAAAGCCAAGGCAGCCGGGGCCGGGCTCAACAGCCTGGTGCTGTGTTGGGAGCAGGAGGGCAGCGTGCCCAGCGCTGGGGAACAGTGCTGCTCCCCGCCCTCCCCATGCAGCATCCCCACTGCTGGGATGTGCGCTGCTGCCTCCACCCCGTGCCTCTGGGTTCTTGCTCTGTGCCGCCTGCATCCACCAGGCTGCCCCACGCACGGCCCATCGCGTCCCACTGCATCCCATTGCATCCCACACCCACTGCATCCCATTGCATCCCACACCCACTGCATCCCACTGCATCCCACGCCCCACTTTCCCCACCGAGACCCCCAGGGCTGTTGGCTCAGCCCCATCTCTGCTCTCCAGCTTTGGGTGTTTCCCAGCGGCGGAGCGCAGCCACGGAGCTGCTTTCCCCGTGAAACAAGTTGTAGCAGGCACACCTGCCTGCGAGCTGCTGGCAGCACGGGGCATTTCTGCTGTCTTAATTCCCGTATGCCATTAGTCAGAGCGCTGACTGGCAAGTTTTGTTTCCTCCGAGATGATTTCTCAGCAGCAGCGCTCCTCCGCGCCGCTCGCCCGCATCCCTCCTGCTGCAGCACCGGGGGTCACAACGAGGGGGGAAGGGGACAGGAGGGGGGTGTCCCCAGCCCCCTCCCCGGTGTCCACGTGTAGATTGGGGTCAGTGCTCATGGGGTTTGCTGCCTTGCTCCTGCTCTGTGGGTTTGCTGCTCCTTTTGGAGAGGACAAAGCGCGGCGTGCGGGGCCACGGTGAGCTGCCACCGCCCGCACCCCGCTCTGCGCCGCTGATGGCATCCAGCAATTAAGCTGGAAGTAATGCAATGATAAAAATAACACGGCGTCCTTCTGCAGCACGCTGCATCCCACCAGCTCAGAGGTGTTTAAAAAAACCCGTTTAACCCCAATCCCACCATCATCAGGTTGTGGGGTGGCATCGGTGCTGCGTCCGCGCTCCTTCCCTGCGCTCCTCCAGGTGCGGGTGGCTCCAGTTCCCTCACTTGAGAGACTGGTTTGGTGATGGGCAGGTTTGAAATAATATGATTTACATGTGGGTTTTTGGGGTTTTTTTTGGTTTTAATTTTTCCTCTTCCCAGGGTTGCTCACTCTCCAGGGCTTTGTTTTCCAGCTTTTCTCCATAATGCAAAGAGCAGAAATGCATTGCGTTGACGGTGATGGAGGCACTCGTGCCGTGGCGGGGCTTGGGAGCAGAGATGGGCTTTGAGTTACGTGAGTGGGGCTCTCAGGCTGTGCCTCCTTGGACACCTTTCTGAGTCCTTGCTGCAGTTGGTGGGAGCAGAACACCGTGTGCCATCCCTGCACGGGGACAAATTGCGGTGCTGTCGGGTGGAGGGGCACGGAATGGCTTTGTGGTGCTGTTTGTTGTGCCCTGTGGAGCTTGATCCCGTGGGCAGCCTCACCCCATGGGCACCACGGCCCCGTTGTACCCAGAGGATGCTCTGAGTGCTGCTGGTACCTGGGAAGCATTGGGCTGGGTGCTGCCGGTGGGGCCGTGCCGTCGCCATCTCCCCATGGCGCACACAGCGCTGCCGCCCCGTTCTCACACAGACCCCATCCCACACAAGGGCTCCTGGCCCCGTCCCATCTCCTGCCCCATTCGGCGCAGTGGAAGGAGCCAAGCAGTTTCCTGGCCAGGAGGGATGGAGGGGGAAGCGGTTTCCGCTGCTGGGGAACATATGGATCCAATTGCTCCATGCAAAACCGAGCGGTGCGGGACGGCTCCTCCGGGCATCACCGTTGCTGCGGCAGGACTGCTGCGTCCCCGCCGTCCCCGTCCCATCCCCGTGCCCTGGGCTGCCCGTGCCATCCTGGGCAGAGCCTCCGCCCGCCCGTGCCTTTTGTCAGCCTCAGAAAAATTGACCTTGAAGCGCGCTGGAAGAGCCCTGCAGCTAATCGTGTTAGGAGGTGTCTGACTGCAGCTCCGCGCTGCTCTACCTGAGCGGCATTAGCAAAGGGGACGCGTCGGGCTCGCGGCGCCCCGGCTCAATAATTGATGCGTTTGCTCAGCTCCCCTTCCGTGGAAGGAAACCCAAGTGGTGGGAGGACGGCGACTCCAGCGGGGGTGGAGGGGGGGGGACAGGGGATGGAGGTCAGGGTTTGGGGTGCGGTGCTCGGGGATGGGCCCTGTGTGCTGCCCAGAGAGCCCCGTGGGCGATGAGGAGCTGTGGGCTGAGCCAGGAAGAACCTGGAGAACCCGGGAACCCAGGAGCAGCGGTGCCTGCACCCCTACGCCCTGCAGCTGCCATCCACGAGCATCGCCTCCTGCGTCCCTCCTGATGTCCCCCCGTCCCCAATCCCTATGCTGGCGACGTTGGCTCCAGGTGCGCCCCAACCCCTCCGCCTCTTCCAAGCCCTGTTCCCTTCCTCTTCTCCTCCCCACCTTTTTTCTTTTTTTTTTTTTTGCCAGTTTTTTTTCCTTCCCCCTCTCAGAAACGCGTGCGGGGAAGGGGAGAGATTTTGACCTTCTGCCTGGAACCAATTAAAAGGTCTTTCCGCAGAGACGAAAGTGCTCGCGCACCTTTGTATGCTGCTAACGGGTGGAAGAAAGCAGAGGGCGGCCTTTGAAGGGGGGATGGAGGTCTCTCCGCTGGGACCCCTCCAGGCTTTCAAAGCCTGCGTTACTTCTTTATTTTTAAATAGCCAAATTAAAGTGACTCTCGCTTCCTTTCCTCCCCGCGAGCGGATCGTGCCGTGAGCACGTGGCCCTGGGAGCTGCAGGGCTGTGGACGGGGATGTGGGCTCTCTGGGTTGGGGGCTGCCCCCTCTTGCTTTCTCCCCCCCCCACCCCCCCGCCACTCAGCACCCCAGTTCCGTGGGTTCAGCTCCCCGTTTTGACACGTGGGAGATGGAGCTTCCCCTCACAGCCATAGGGTTGGGGGACGGGCACTGGGGACGTCGCCCCGTCACCCCCTGGGCACGCAGCCCCTTGAACTCGAGCAGCCGCGCGGATGAGTGGGCTCCTTCAAAGGACCCCCCCCCCTTCCTTCCCTCTCTCCAGGCCCCCTCCCCAGCTCCTTAAGACGCACTGAAAGGCGCCTGGAACAAAGCACAGGAAGGATTTAAGGTGGTTTCCGTGCAGACCTGAATGCAGAGCCGCTCAGTGGGTGGGCAGCGCGGGGGCTTTCATCCCCACGCAGAGTTGGGGCGTCCCGGGGCCCCCCCCCCGCCACCTTTTTTCTTTCTTTCTTTTTTTTGGAAATTATTTTTTATATAGTCCCCGATTTATTTTTCCACAGTATAATTCTGAAGACAGCGGAGTATGAATTATTCATTGACCCCTAACTGCCTTTGCATACAATCCTGGCCAGGGGAGAGCGCCCGTGTCGAATGCATTTGTGCGCAGCGCTGCCCCAAAAAGGGACTGAAATCCATTTTTAAGGTCTGGTGGGGACGTTGGGTGTTCTGGGGTGGGGGGAGGGCTGGAGCACGTGGGGTAGGGCAGAAAGTTCCGGGGGGGGGGGATTCTCTGCCTTCCCGTGGGCTGGGAAAGCTGCGGTGTTCCCTAGGGTGACCCCATGGGTGTCTCCATGGGGGTCCCCTGGGCCACGTTTGGGTCCTGGTTGTCCCCAGGGCACCTCTGGGCTGCGTTGGTTTGGGGTCGTGGCATCGCCCAATGCTGCTCCGTGGGGTTGCGTTCCCCCCCCCTGGGAGGGAAGGCAGGTGGAAAGCTGGGTTGGTTTTTTTTTTGGTCCATTTCCACTGTTCCCAAGCAGTCCTTTAGCATGAATCGAAATGTGAGACGTCTCTGAGAAAGGAGAGGGATTCCCCAAAGGGTGCACGTGCCGATGGAGCTGCGCAGGACCGGCTGCCATCGCTGCCATCATCCCTCTGAGCATCGCTGTGCTGGGGGGGGGGCAGCTCCGTCCCCGTCCCCCATCCCAATCCCTTCGGCTCTCAGTGCCACCGCTGCCCTGCGAGATGGGGAGGGAAGGTCCTGGTTGGGGTCGGTGAAACTGGGGGGGGGGGGGGGGGAGGGGAGAAAGAGGGAGGGAGGGAGGGGGGCACCTTTGGAATGGCGTTAATCTGATTAGCGACTGAGTGAATGGACAAAGCGAAAAGGCTTAAAGCAGTGAAAGGAGCGGGGTGGGGCGGGGGAGCGCGGTGCCCTGCGCAGACCCCGGCGGCTCACGGCAAATTAGGTCAAATTTGGCTGGGGAAGCGACGAGGGGAAGAAGCGCACGGGGCGGGGGGGGGAGGTTTGGGGGGGGGGGGGGGGGTTGTGGGCAGAGAGATCAGAGCGCTGCTGTGGCCCCTGACCCCACTGCTGCCTCTGTCAGGACCCCCAGTGTGGGCGCTGCCCTGACCCTGCCAGGGGCCACGCACCCCCTGCCCTGTGGCCTCGTGCCGGGGAGACCCCTTGCTGGTGCCCAGACAGAGGGGGTTCTCCGTAGCCCCACATCCTGCCCCACGTTCAGCCCTGCCCTCTCGTTTGTCCGTCGGTCCTGGTGTCTGTGGGTTGGGGGACCTGTGCAGGGCTTGGGGCAAGCACTGTGTGCCACTGTGAGCACACCTAGGGGGGGGTGGGGGGGCATTGGAGCCCCTTGGGTGAGCTGTGCTGCTGCACTCAGTGGTGACATGAGCGTGTTGTGCTGTGCCGTGCAGGGTCCTGCCCAGGGATGCTTGGGGATGGAAGGGGGGGACAGGCCAGGATCTGGACCCCTCAGCATGGCCCCCACTGCAGCATCAGTGCTGCCCTGATTGATGGGTGCTGCCATGTGGCCAGGAGGATGCTGGCAGGCGGGCGGTGGCCGTGGCTTCTTGCAGAGCCTCGAGCTGCTCCCAGCATTGATCTCTGGGTGAGGAGCAGCACCTTTCAGGGATCAATGAGGGTGGACAGTATCGTGCCCCAGAGCCACGCAGGAGTGTCGGTGTGAGGCAGAAGGGGGACAGGAATGAGGGCTGGGGTGGCCGGGGGGGGCAGGGGGAGAAGCCCACCCTCAGCAGCAGAGCTGTGCCAGGGAGGGGTCACCCCAGTGGGGTTGGGGCAGCAGTGTGGTCGCTGTGGTCCATTCCCATGAGGATGTCCCCGTAGCTCAGGTACATATGGGTCCCCCTGTGCCTCAGTTTCCACATCTGGCAGCTGGGGCGGAGGCTGTTCCCATTAGGACAGAAGGACTGGTAATGGGATCCCGGCATGAGCCCTGTGGCACTCGGTGGTCGGTGATGGTTGTAACACACCTGGGGCTCTGCTGGATGGCAGATGGATCTCAGTGAGCCCCGGGATGATGGGGGTGGAGGGGGGGATGTGGGCTGGGGGGAGACGAGAGCACAGAGAGGAACCCTGGCAGCCTTTCAGTCCCGTTGGTTATCCAGCAGGTACCCATGGGTGGGAGCAGCAGGGAGAACAGGCGGCTGTTCTCATGGGTGCTGCCGCAGTTCCATAGAGTCACACTGCTGCTGCAGTTCCCTGTATGCATGGGGAGCTCTGCCCCGGACCCACGGCTGCATCAACACGTGAAGCCATCCGTCCCTTTTGTTGGGTTCATAGCAGCCGGGTCGGAAACGCACCGCAAGTCAGCACAGGTGGGAACAAAGCCAGGAGCTGCCCATGGGTGGGGGAGCAGCGGGCGCCGCCCGGAGCTGCGGCTTCCAAGAAACAGAAAACGAGGAGGGTTAAAAAAAAAAAAAAAGAAAAAAAAAAAAAAAGAAAAAACCAGTTCCCCGATTACATCTGGTGCAGTGACAAATCTGCCAGGCAGGTGATTATCCGGCGCGGACGTGCCCAGTGCGGATAGCGCTCGGATTAAAGGGGAAGGAGAGGAGGAAGGGGGGGGGGAGGTGGCCCCGTTAAACCAACACCACCGGAGGAGCGGACCTGCGTGGGAAGGGGGTGTGGGGATGTGGGGATGTGGGGAGGGGGCTGCCGACCCCCGGCCCCGCTGCAGCACGGCCCCCCCCCCCCGCAGCGCCCGGTCCCGGCATGCCCTCGGTGCGCGGCTGCCTTTCCAGGCACGTCCCGGCATCCCCTCGGGACGGCGCAGAAAATTAACAGCAGTTCAGATCTGAGGAACTTTATGACACGTGTATGATAGGACTGAACCAGGGCGTAATTGAATGACGGATGAGCTTCCAAGAGCCACATTTCCAGGGAGTAATGAAAAATAGAAGTGCTATTGACTAAAGGAGCTTTCGGCGGCCACGCGGCGCGGCGCGGGATGAGCCGGCTGCCGGCAGGGGGAATGCATCAATACGGCAAGTAATAGCTCAGTTATTATAACTCTGGAAATGTCATTCAGGCCTAACCAGAGAACACTAGCTATTAACTAGCCTTAAACAGCGCGCGCGGGGCGGGCAGCCCGGCCTGGGAGCGCCCGGTAATTATTTTGCTTTCCTCCATGGCTCCGCTGCAGTTTCCTCCTCACTCTGCTGTGGGTCGGGCAGCAACCCCGTGTGTGTGTGTGTGTGTGTGTGTGTGTGTGACGTGCATTTGTCACCAGAGCCCCACGGGGCCGCCGCTCCCAGCCCCAAACGTGCTGCAGCCGCTCCAGAGCCTCTGCAGAGGCGGATGAGCGGTGATGTGCCGCGGGAGCACAGCCTGCCCGTCTCAGGGCACGGCGCTCCGCAGACCCCTGAGGTGTAATGAAAGCCTGTGGGGAGAGTATCGAGTGAACCTAAATGGATTTTCTCCATTAACACAGCCCTATCATCCCGTTATCAGCTCCTCGGCGCAGAGCGCTCGGGGTCTGCGGTTGGAGCGGGCTGCACTTAGCGTGCTCTCCTCCGGCACAGCCGCCTGCTGCCGCAGCAAGGATGCAGCTGCACCCAGCCCTGGTGTGCTGCAGGCACTGGGCATGCTCCATGCACTTTGCACGCTGCATGCACACGGTGTGCTCCATGCACTTTGCACGCTGCATGCACACGGTGTGCTCCACGCACTCGTGCGCTTTGCAGTATTTGGGAATCCAACTTGAGGCGCTGTCTTTTGGGTGAGCACGCTAAGAATCAGGGCGGCAGGGTGTGGTGAATGGGTGTCTGGTGCACAACCCACCCTTCCCATGACCTCCCCCTCCCCCCAGCAGTGCAGTGCAACGTGGAGAGCTCAGTGGGGCAAAGGAGGGGTGGAGCCCGTGGTTCTCATCCCCACACACAGCCACTACCTGCTTTGCAAGTCAGAGTTCGTCATTAGCCAGGAAATAATAATTAATTGTTGGGCAGACAAGAGGCATTGCTCGCTCCCCCCATCCCCCATGAAAGGGAGCTGCCAGAGCCCAGTATGATGAATTACAGCTCCGCAGCCCATCATCGCCATGCTGAGGAGCAAAGTCCTGTATTGTCCTGATGGGGTTTGGATCCCAGCTGGTGACCCTCAGGGACAGTGGGGTGGCACAGGGTGCACAGGGGTGGGGGTAAGCAAGAGGGTGATGAAGCCCCAGTGTGGTTGGATGGCTCCTGTGCTAAATGCCACAGGAGGTGCTGGCTGCTCTGCTGCCCCCAGCGTGCCAGGAACAGCCCCAGCGAGCGCCAGGACTGAATGAGGTCAGCCTGGTGTGGGGTTCTTTACCTATTTGGCCACCCCCAATTGGGCGCCTTTGTCCGGCGGGGGTTCCCAGCTGCCTATGGCAGATAACCCCCAGCAGCTCCCCCATCCCTCGCCCTTATCAGCACCAGCCGTGTTAATTAGGGCGCTCAGCGTGAGCAGCCTGAACACGTACGAGCACGCGTGGCCTCGTGCACGGCTGGCACATGGCTGCAGCAGAGACACGCAGGGTTTGCACACAGGCGGGGCACGGCGCTGTGCGGGATGGGTGCCCGCATGCTGGGGTGGCTGTGCAGGGCTGTGTGCGAGCCGAGCTGGGTGTGCATTTGTGTGCACACATGCTGGGGTGGATCAGCACGAGTGCAGAGCATCCACGGGCGTGTGCGTGCTGCAGTGGGTGCGCACAGGCCCGTACTGTTGGTAGGCGTGCATGAGCGCTGTGTGCCGGCCGGGCACGGCGGCGATCTGCAGAGCGCGGCAGCCTCCCCACCTTCCCTTCTCCTCACCTCCTGCCGCAGCCCTGTGCCCCGCTCACCTTTGCTGTCAGCCGCCACCGTAAACACCTTCTGCTGCAGCGCCCGGCCCTGTCCTGAGCCATCTGGCCGCCGGCTCCAGCGGCGCTCCGCTCACCCTCTCCTGACCCTTTCCCCGCTCCCACCGAGACCCCGTTCCTCTGCGCGCACCCCACCGTGCCCGGCACCCGCCGGCCGTGCCCCATCCGCACCCTGCCGTGCCCTGCACCCACCCGGCCGTGCCCTCGCATCTCTCCAGGAACGGCGGCGGGAGCCGAGGAGCCACGACTGACGGCTCTAACGCAATTAGCGTTACACTTTCCAGCCGCCGTCTCTCCGACAATGAATTTCTGATCTGATTACATTTGTGCTGACCCCGCCGGCACATCCAGCTGTCTGCCGCCGGCCTGGCGGGCGCTCCAGCAGCGGGCAGGGCTATGGGTTGGCGTGCCCGGAGACCCCCGGTGCCCCCAGCCCAGCGTGGAGGTGCCCCCATCCCCGGTGCCACCGCTGCTGCTGTGCGACGTCGCCCGCAATGCTGAGCGGGGGATGTGGGGGCAACGAGGAGCACCCTGGGGTGTCAGCGGGTGCCGGGAGGCATTGGTGACATTTGTCCAAGCGCCTCCCCTTGGTGTCTCCCCACCAGCAGACCCCGCTCCCTGCGCCCTAACCCCTGCCGTGGGGCGGCGGTGGGGGAGCGAGGGCAGTGCCGGGGGACCGGTGCCGCCCGGTTTTATTAGCGAGTTTAACCTCCAGCCTTCCTTACATGCCACAGTGCCCGTAACTAGTGCAGAGGCTGCTTTTATGTGCAAATGAGCCTTTTTTTTTTTTAATCTTTGACAGAGAATGTGCTGTGTTTACATAACAGAGGGCCCTGGTACTCTGGAGAGGGCCACTGACAGTGCTGGCAGGAGATGTTAAGAAAGATCTAACATTTCTGATCTCTGTTTAGCCAGAGGCACTGCGAGGCAGCGGGAGAGGGTGGCTGGGGGGTGCCTGGGGGAAGGCGGCTGTGCTGCTGCCCAGGGCTCTGCTCTGCTGCCCGGGGCACAACGGGCACAGGGTCAGGGCAGGGGATGGGGGCACAGGGTGAGGGCGCGGGGATGTGGGCAAGGGGTTGGAGCTGGTGGGGCTGCGGGGATGCATGGGATGAGGTTGCATGGGATGGGCTTGCATGGGATGGAGCTGCATAGGATGGAGCTGCATGGGATGGGGTTGCGTGGGATGGGGTTGCATGGGATGGAGCTGCATGGGATGGGGTTGCGTGGGATGGGGTTGCATGGGATGGAGCTGCATGGGATGGGGTTGCATGGGATGGGGCTGCATGGGATGGAGCTGCATGGGATGGGGTTACATGGGATGGGGCTGCATGGGATGGAGCTGCATGGGATGGGGTTGCATGGGATGGAGCTGCATGGGATGGAGCTGCATGGGATGGGGTTGCATGGGATGGGGCTGCATGGGATGGAGCTGCATGGGATGGGGTTACATGGGATGGGCCTGCATGGGATGGAGCTGCATGGGATGGGGTTGCATGGGATGGGGCTGCATGGGATGGAGCTGCATGGGATGGGGTTGCATGGGATGGAGCTGCATGGGATGGAGCTGCATGGGATGGAGCTGCATGGGATGGGGCTGCATGGGATGGGGCTGCATGGGATGGGGTTGCATGGGATGGGGTTACATGGAATGGGGCTGCATGGGATGGAGCTGCATGGGATGGGGTTGCATGGGATGGAGCTGCATGGGATGGGGCTGCATGGGATGGGGCTGCATGGGATGGAGCTGCATGGGATGGGGCTGCATGGGATGGGGCTGCATGGGATGGGGTTACATGGGATGGGGTTACATGGGATGGAGCTGCATGGGATGGGGCTGCATGGGATGGGGTTACATGGGATGGAGCTGCATGGGATGGAGCTGCATGGGATGGGGTTGCAGGAGCCAGACCTCAGGCGCAGCTCTGAGCCTTGTGCTCAGGGTGACAGCTGTGAGCTGGCTCAGGAGAGGGGAGATGCTTTCCCTGCCAGCTTGGGTGACACAATGACCAATATCCTCACGCCTGCCAGGTTAAAATGCATTAATTCAGGGTAGTCCGTTAATGGCAATATTGATTAGTCTCAGTGCTGGACTAACGAGCATCCATGTTAATGCGGGGTGAGCGGTGTGAGTTGCAGCAGCTGCTACAGGTCCAGGAGCTGGGGGTGGGGGGGATGTATGCAGCACACCCCAAAATTCTCCCTGAGCACCTGGGGGGGGCTGAGCAATGTCTCTGGCACGGGGAAACAGAGCGTTTCTCCGCCAAGCCCACATATTTCCGATTGACATCTGCTCTTTTTCTTCCAGGAAAAGTGAGTAACCTTGTGAGCCAGAGGAAAACCTGTCTTGTCTGTGCCTGTATCAATCAATCAGTGTGTGTCTCCCCATCTCCCCATCCATCCGTCTCCTTGCTGCACTTTGTCGTGGTGGCAGTGCCCACCATCAGGGTCCACCTGCTCAGGTCGGGTCCATTCCCAAACCGAAAGCCCTGGCTGCTGGTTTGGTGCTGTGCTGGGGAGGGCTTTCGGGGGGCAAAATGCCCACATCCAGCTTTTCCCACTGGCTTTTCCATTTGTTGGTGTAACTTTGCCAAAGTCTCTCTGCTTGGGGCAGGGCTGGCACAGGGCAGTGGGTCTGAAGGTGCACGGTGGTGCCAGAGCAGAACACTTCAGTGGGATTGTGACCAGGGGGACAAAGTCCCACACTGAGCATTTCCATCTCTTCTCCTACTTCATTTCCCAGCACCTTCCGTCCAAATCCCTCTTTGGTTTCTTGGAGAAATTAATTAGCATCCAGACTACCATGTTAATTGCGGAGGAGCACGAAGGCGCCGCGCTGCTTTCTGCACACCCAACTGGAGCCGAACTCGCTCCAGCATTCCTCTTCTCCCCTAAAACACATCGGTGGGGGGGAGCAGCTTGGTTTTTGGGGTGCCCCAGTTCCCCTGACCGCAGCCCTGTGCTGGCTGCTGCTGGGAGCCGGTTGTGCACAAGAGCCCCCGAGAAGTTCCCTCTCCCCAGGCACTCTGCAGCTCATCTCACACTCGAGCCAGCGCCGCGGTTCTGCCTCCAAATTAATATGGATGGCTGAGGGCACATCTCATAAGATAAGTGTGTCGTCTTGAGAGCGGTTGAGATGTGAGAAGGGCTGAGTGCTGCGTCGCGGGGTGAGAGCGAGCGATGCGCCCGCGCTGCTTGGAGCTGCACCGGGTGCCTGGGGCATTTCTGCATCCTCTGTGCTGCTGCCCGCGTGCTTTGGCATGGCTGCAGGACAAGCAGCTCCTCGGGTGCAAATTTGCCAGGCAGGTCCGTGAGGCAGGGAGCTGGAGGAGCCTCTCTGCCCATCAGCACTTCAGCAAAGCTCGGCGCCATGTGGGCACAGCGCTTGCAACGCGCCGGCATTTAAACAAATTTCGTTTTCTTCTCTGTTATAAAAGTCTCCCCTTCGCCCGCGGGAGTGAGGATTGCTGCTCTTTTTCTAGATCTGCAAACAGGCTGAAATAATAGCTCCGGGTGTACCCATTTATCTATATGTCTATCTATTCATGCATCCCATCTCATCCCACTCTGTCACCCGGTCCTGTAATATCTCAGCATCTCCCTAAAGCAAAAGATGACAATAAAGTGTAAATGGGGAGTGTTGGCTCTGGAGCATAATGATGGCAATTTAGATGCCAGCCATAATTTTTCCGCTGTTGCCCCAGGTAACAGAGCAGTTGTCTCCTGGGGGAGCGTGGGGGAGCCCGGACGAGGTTACCTCCACTCTCCCGTGGCCAATGGCCGTGTGGCAACTCCTCTGCCTGTCATCTGTATGGGAAAAAAGGGAAGGGAGAGGTCTGGGAATGAAGATGAGTGAACCTCTGGAGCGCGGGCTCGACAGCCTGGGAGGCTCTGGCTGGATGCAGGGCCCTGGGGGATGGGGATGTTGTGGGGCCATGGGGACACTGCAGGGCTGTGGGGACACTGCGGGGCTGTGGGGAAACTGTGGGGCCATGGGGACACTGCGGGGCCATGGGGACACTGCAGGGCTGTGGGGACACTGCGGGGCCATGGGGACACTGCGGGGCCGTGGGGACACTGCAGGGCTGTGGGGACACTGCGGGGCCATGGGGACACTGCGGGGCCGTGGGGACACTGCAGGGCTGTGGGGACACTGCAGGGCTGTGGGGACACTGCGGGGCTGTGGGGACACTGCAGGGCTGTGGAGACACTGCAGGGCTGTGGGGCACTGCAGGGCCAGGGGGACACTGCGGGGCTGTGGGGACACTGTGGGGCTGTGGGGATGTCCCCAGCTTGCAGGATAGGGACTGGCTGCCCTGCTGCCCATGTCACCCCCCAGCCCCTCCGCAGCACTCGGGTGCAGATTGCCCTACAAGAGCAGCACAGTGAGCTGGCAGCGATTGCTTCAGCTGGGAAAATAAGCATTGGTGGGGAGCAGCAGCTCCGTGTGCCCGTGTGCACGTGTTACCGACACTGTGCTGCCCATCCCAGGCTGTGCAGGTCCCTCCTGGCTGTGCTTCTTGCTGACTGTGGCCCCGTGATTTCCATAAAGGTGAGCCCCATGCAACACCTGCAGAAAGTTGCACCAAGCTTTCATCTGTGAGCAGCATGCTTGGGGTGTGCTGGCCTTGAAAGCACGGCGCTATGAGGCAGCGCCCAGTGCCGTGTGGGTGGAGGTAGCAGAGTTCTCACGGCGCTTTGGAGACGCCTTTTGCACAGCGCTGCACCCTACAGCAACGCATCCCACAGCCAGGAGCCGAATCAAAACCCTGCTCTGTGCTGGATGCTGGCGACGGATTCAGCCTTTAGTGGGGTTTCCCACCCAGCGCAGCTCGCTGCGGTGCAGCTCTGCCATCTGCACCAGGGTGCCCCCATCCCCTGCTCGTCCCTGCCACACAGCTCAGCCACGGGGCTGTCAGGCTGCGTTAAGCCCCAGGTAACCTCCCGTCGGTGGGAGCCGTCACCATCATCCCAGATAACTGTAATCGAGCTGCTGAATATGTAACTGGGATCAGAGTTGGGGAGTCAAGATAAATATTGATATTAAAGCTGTCAGGGCTGCCCAAGTGACGCCTGATGTTGGCTCCGCCGGTATCTCGGCATCCATGGCAGCACCCACGGCCCCGTCCTGCAGCCTCTCCAAAAAGTGGGGGTGGAAAAAGGGGGAAAACGTAACGGTGTCCCCATGCTGCAACTCCTGCCCTCCTGAGCGCAGGGCCTCACACGGTGCGGGTGCTGGTGTCCTGTCCGTGTCCCTGTCCCTCCTCTGCTCCCTGTGCTCCCACTTGCTCCTTCTTTATTTTTTTAATTAGCTGATTCGCTCTCCGGCGCTCAAGTGCGATTCCAGCCACCACATTCAGGAAACCTCATTAACACAGATCAAAAGGAGCTTTTAATGATTTATAAAGGTGCAGCAGTTTGGAGAAATTAAATAATTTACGTGGTGTGTGTACGGCGGGTCCCTCAAGACCACATTACAGGCACACCACGAGCTGCAGCCAGAGCCGTGCTGGAGCTGTGCCGAAGCTGTGCCATGGTGCCAGAGCCATGCCATGGTCACAGTGCTGGAGTCGTTGTGATGCCAGAGCCGTGCTGAGATTTTGGAGCACGCTGTGGTGCTGCACATCTGCATGCACTGAGATGTGCTGTGGGGCTGGCTGCTGTCCTAAGGCTGCATGTGGGGCTGTCACCGGGCATGGATGGGATGGGATGGGATGGGATGGGATGGGATGGGATGGGATGGGATGGGATGGGATGGGATGGGGTGGGATGGGGTGGGATGGGATGGGATGGGGTGGGATGGGGGTGGGATGGGGTGGGATGGGATGGGGTGGGATGGGGTGGGATGGGATGGGATGGGATGGGATGGGATGGGATGGGATGGGATGGGATGGGGGTGGGATGGGGGTGGGATGGGGTGGGATGGGGTGGGATGGGATGGGATGGGATGGGATAGGGTGGGATGGGATGGGGAGGGATGGGATGGGATGGGATGGGATGGGATGGGATGGGGTGGGATGGGATGGGATCGTTGGGGTGATGCAGGCGTTGTGTTTCTCCAGTGTGAGTGATGCTGGTGGCACAGCTGCAATGGCTGCACCCTCACCATACTGCACCCATGCCGGTGCTGCAGAGCGTTGGCCATGCGCGGAAACGCCGCGTTGCAGCAGGGTGTGCGAGCTGGAGGGGAATGAGGGAAACTGTCCTGGCTGGAAGGAATCACAGCCCTTCTCTACTGGCTCTCCGCCCATGCCAAGCATCTTAGCAACACGTGTAAATAAGTGTTGAGCGTGGTCCTCGAGACGGGGCAGGTGTGGGTGGTGCTGGGGTGGATGCAGAGCGCCGAGGGCTGAGCTCTGCCCGCCTGGTGAGTCCCCAAAAGCAGCCCCAAGAGCTGCTCCATTTCCCCACGTGAGCTCCATGCGGGACACCCTCTGCAGCCCAGGCACGGGGACGAGCACACGGCACACATCTCCGCACCGCAGCGCTGCGCTCAGCATCGCAGCTCCGAGGCTCAGTAATGGGGCCGGCTAAGGAGAAAAAAAAGAAACAGATGGGAAAACTAGCTTAAACGTTCCCGGCGTGAAGTCCATTGCTGGCCACGGACATGCCAGGAACCAGCAGAGCGCCGGGATTAATGGAGAAAAGAGCCGGAGCGCTGCGGAAAGGATCACGCGTCCGCGCCTCCTCCCGCGGGAGTCAATTCCCCCCGGCCCCGCGGGATGGGCGCTGCCTGGCGCTGCGTTTCATCGCCTTTTGCTGTTTTCTCGCACGTTTTCGCGGCGGGGGGAGCGCAGCGCGGGGCCGCCGGTATCCGCGTGGCTATTTGCATTTCCATCAGGTTGCGCTCAGCAGACGGCGCGGGGCGAGGCTGGGGGCTGCGGGGCGCGCCGGTTTATTTTGCGCTGCGAGAGGCTTATTACTGGTGATCACGCTGTGACGATTTGAATGAAGGAGATTGCGGGAGGTGAAGGTGGAAGGGAGAATTTTTTTCGGGGCCGGGTCCCCGCGGCCGGGGGACCCCTGGAGCCGCAGCCCGGTTCTGAGCTTTGCTCCTCTGATGGTTACACACCTCCTAATTTCCAGCCTCAATTTATTCATGGCCAGTTTATACCCATTTGTTTATGTGCCAACGCCGTTCTTCGGCTTAAATAGCTCTTTTCCATCCATAATATCTCCCCCCTAACCCCCCCCCCCCCGCATTGTATTTCAGTGAGTGCAATCATACCTCTTTTCAAGCTGTTCAGGAAAGAAAAAGCTGAATTCTTTAACCCTTGGGACACGGGCTGGTCGTGCAGGGTGTAACCGTGAGACAAACGCCCTGCATCGCTGCGTGGGGCTGCTGAGCTTCACCGGGGCTCCCAGGGAGGGGAGGCTGCTGCGCAAGGGGAAACCGAGGCAATGGGGGCACAAGATGGGATCTGGGCGCTGATACCCCAAAGCTTTGGGTGCTTTTGTGAGGTTTGCGGGGCAGGGGCGAGAGGGGAGCGTTCAGCGTCCTCTGAGGGTCACCGGGATCTGAATTGAGATGAGATTGAAAAAAATGAGCTCGAGTCGGAGAGCGCGTGTCCTGCCTCGGCAAACAGGAGCGGCGCGGCCGCGGCGCCGGCAGGTGGGCACCGACAGCGGCTGCAGGAACCGGGGGTGCCGGGGGAAGGCTGGCACCCTGCAGTGCTCTGGGGATGTTCGTTTCCTGGGGGTTGTAGGAAAAGCATTAAAGCAAAACCGGTGTGGAGCGCAGGTTCGTGCGGCGTCACCTGCTGTGGGGCTGTGCCCCAAGGGTGGGCTTTTGGGCTGCTCTCCTTTGTGGAAGGGAAGATGTTGGGAGGGCGGCACCTGAGTGATGCTGTGTCTGTGTCCATGTGTCCATGTCCGTGTCTGTGTCCATATCTGTGTCCATGTCTGTGTCCGTGTCCATATCTGTGTCCATGTCCGTGTCTGTGTCCATATCTGTGTCCATGTCTGTGTCTGTGTCCATGTCTGTGCCCATTTCTGTGCCCATGTCTGTGTCCATGTCTGTGTCCATGTCCATGTCTGTGTCTGTGTCCGTGTCTGTGTCCCTTGTCCCTGCAGCGAGGCGCTTCGTTAGCGCAAAGATTTTATTCCAGGCAATTTCACTCTGATGGGTTTCCGCTCTTATCATGCAAAAGGACCCAGCACAATGATGCCAGGCGAGTTCTCAATTAACAGCTTCCAGGGATGAGGATGAGGGATGCAGCACGGGGGCAGCGCGGGCGCCGGGACTCCCATGGCCCAGGTCATCCCCCTCGGCCACCCCATGGGGATTCCTCAGGCCGGGGGGGGCTGTGGGGTTGGGGCAGCCCCATCCTTCGGCCAGCAGAGCAGGCCGGGCTGTCAGGCAGCACTAACGGTAACGAATGCCCCTAATGAAGCACCCAATTAGCCAGGATCCCAGCCTTAATGGTAGCTGACAGAGCTGAAAGCTGCGAGTAGTCAATTGTCAAGTGCAGCATCCCATCGGAGGGAGACGCCAGGGCTGCTCCATTCATCTCTGTCACGGAGAAACGGCGCTCCTGCCTTAACCCTGGGGCGCTGAGATCCGCAGCCCCCGTGGGCCCCATGGCCCCATAACCCCACAGGCCCAAAGGCCCCGCAGTCACCCCATGGCCTCCACAGGCACAGTCACCCCACAGGCCTCGTGGCCCCATAGGCCCCGCAGGCCCCACAGCCACCGCAAAGACCTGCAGGCCCCGTGGCTCCCATAGGCCCCATAACCACCACAGGCCCCACGGCCCCCACAACCACACCAAGGCCCCACAGGCCCATTTCACCCCATAGACCTCTATACCCCCACAGGCCCATTTCACCCCATAGACCTCTATATCCCCACAGGCCCATTTCACCCCATAGACCTCTATACCCCCACAGGCCCATTTCACCCCATAGACCTCTATATCCCCACAGGCCCATTTCACCCCATAGGCCTCTGTATCCCCACAGGCCCATTTCACCCCATAGACCTCTATATGCCCACAGGCCCATTTCACCCCATAGACCTCTATATCCCCACAGGCCCATTTCACCCCATAGACCTCTATATGCCCACAGGCCCATTTCACCCCATAGACCTCTATATCTCCACAGGCCCATTTCACCCCATAGACCTCTATATCCCCACAGGCCCCACAGACCCCACAGCCACCTAGGTCCCATAGACCTCATGACCATCACAGACCCCACGGCCCCAGAGCCCCATATCCCCCCACAGACCCCACAGCCACCCCAAGACCTCATAGGCTCCATACCCCCAGAGGCTGCACAGATCCCATATCCCCCACAGGGCCCCGAGTCCTCAGCCCCACACATGGCAGCAAACTCTCCCGCCCCACTCACAGCCGAGGCAGCCGCCACATCTCCCTTTGTGCTGCTGCATTTCACCATTTTTTCACCATTTTACGCCGTTTGCTTTGTCGTTTTTTGGGTTTTTTTTTTTTTTGCCACTCTGTGTCACACGGTAACACCCCACCGCCGCCATCACTCCCAGCCGTGGAGGTTTTTATTTTATTTTCTATTTCAAACCAGACGAATTAGCGCCGTGCCTCATTTAGACAGCTCCAATCCCACTCCTTCTAATTAGCACGGCCTGGCAGCCCTGCTGCGGCTACGGCGTTCCAGGCGGCGGGTTTTTAAAACGCTGTTGACATTTTGCGGACTGAACGACTTAAACGATAACAAATTAGCAGACGGCGCCGTGCGCTGCCCGCAGCCCTGCGTCCCCTCGTGCGGTGGGGATGGTTTTGTAGGGAGGGGTGTCTGTAAAGATTGGCTGGAAGGAAAAGGCAGGGTGGACCCAAGACAGAAGCACAGGAAGATGAGGGACCTGGGGTGGGGGTTGTGTCCTTGTTACATGGAGACGGGGACCTTGGGCACGTGGAAGTGGGGACCCTTGTTACGTGGAAATGGGGGCATTTGGCACATGGAGGTGGGGACCTTTGGCACGTGGAGATGGGGACCCTTGTTACATAGAGATGGGGACCTTTGGCACATGGAGGTGGGGACCTTTGGCACATGGAAGTGGGAACCCTTGTTACGCAGAGATGGGGACCCTTGGCACAAGGAAATGGGGACCTTTGGTACAAGGAAATGGGGACCTTTGGCACATGGAAATGGGGACATTAGGCACATGGAGGTGGAGACCTTTGGCACATGGTGATGGGGACCTTTGCCATATGGAAATGGGGACATTTGGCACATGGAGGTGGAGACCTTTGGCACATGGAGGTGGGGACCCTTGTTACATAGAGATGGGGACCTTTGGCACATGGAGATGGGGACCTTTGGCACATGGAGGTGGGAACCTTTGTTACGTAGAGATGGGGACCCTTGGCACATGGAAATGGGGACCTTTGGCACATGGAGATGGGGACCCTTGTTACGTAGAGATGGGGACCTTTGGCACATGGAAATGGGGACCTTTGGCACATGGAGGTGGGGACCTTTGGCACATGGAGATGGGGACCCTTGTTACGTAGAGATGGGGACCCTTGGCACATGGAGATGGGGACCCTTGGCACATGGAGGTGGGGACCTTTGGCACATGGAAATGGGGACCTTTGGCACATGGAGGTGGGGACCTTTGGCACATGGAGATGGGGACCCTTGTTACGTAGAGATGGGGACCCTTGGAACATGGAGATGGGGACCTTTGGCACATGGAAATGGGGACCTTTGGCACATGGAGGTGGGGATATGCTTTGCTCCTCCATCCCCATCCCTGTACGCCCTGGAGGATGAGCCCCATCTGGGAGTGCTGCATGGCGCCGTGTGCCACCCAGGGCTGTAGGGATGGGGGTGCAGCGTGGCATTGCCAAGGCTGGGATGCCCAGCTGTCTGTGCTGCCTGTCCCTGGGTGCCAGCACTGTCTCTGTGTCCCACCATGACCCGTGTCCCCCCAGCCTGTCCTGTCCTAACGCTGCTCCCTAAAACCTCCTTCTCTTTACACTTTGTGCCTTCTGACCCTTGCGTTGGGTCACGTCTATGGGGCACAGTGGGGATGGGGACACAAGGGCACTGCTGCTGACCCCCCCCCCCAATCACAGTGTTCCCAACCAGAAGTCCATTGTGGGGGGATGGGCTGGGGGGGGGTTAAGGACCCACCTCCAGCTGAGAGCCCCACACTGGGACTGAGCTCCCCACTGCTCCCCAGCCCCGTCTGCTCCATTCATCGCAGCTAATCAGCTTTAATTCACCACTTTGTCAGTCCAGCAAAAGCCCTTGGAGTCGGTCGATCTTTTTCTTCCCCCTCCCTATCCCCAAAACATAATTATTATTATTATTCCCCTGATGAGCGCGAGCCCTTCTGTTACAATCGCCTTTTCGCTCGGACTTAAATAACAATCATTAAAATAAATAATTTTTTTAAATAAAAGGAAGGGAGAGGAGCTTTGCACATTTTTCTTCTTCATTTTTTTTTTTTTTATTGTTTCGTATGTGTTTGAAATTGTTTCCCAGTAAATCGCGGCCCTTTGTATTAATTTTACATTTTAAAATGTTACCTTGCCAGGGGCAGGGTTGGCACAGCCGACTTGGAAAAGGAGAGGGAAGGAGAGAGAGAAAAGCCCTTCTCCTTAATTAGCGCGTTTCCCTGTGTGATCAGAGCGCTTATGAAGTGGGTAACGGGTGGGAGGGCGGAAGGATTGGACCCCCCCCCCCCATATACACCTCATCCCTGCATCCCTTTTTGGGGTGCCAGTTTGGTCGACCGCTTCCTGGGCTGTCATTGTCCCCATTGGGGGCACAGGGGGCATCCGTGTGATGAGTTGCAGCCAGCCTCAGCCTGGGTGCTCAGGGAGGAGCACAGGGCAGCGCTTTGGATGGGAGGGGGGGGGGGGGGAAGGTGGGTGCTCAGGGTGCAAACCATCAGCAGTATGGGATGTCTATGGGATACGGCGCCGCCGTGCCCAAGAGCAGCACTGCAGGAGCTTCCAATTCATGAGCAAAGAGGGGGAAAAAAAAGAGCAGAACTGCTGTGTTGGTGTCCTGGGGGGCACAGAGCTGCGCTGGGGGGCTGCAGCTGGGGGTCCCTGGGGTGCCAGGGGCAAGGGCCAGGTGCTGCAGGGTGGGAGCTGCCACGCGCAGCCTTCTCCCGTCTCTGCTAATCCCTTAATCTCTCAGATAATCAGTGCCAAAAACGCAAATTACAATAGGATTGTGGCACGCATCGGCATTAATACCAAAAGGGTCGATGCTATCGTGGTGAATAATGATTTTGTGCTACTTAGTAGTGAGCGTCGCGGGCTTATTAATCTTACAACAAGGAGGTGCCGGGTTTGGTCTTGTGGGGTTGGTGTGAGGGGGGCGCTGGGGGTTTTGGGGGGGGGAAATGGTCTAATGGTGGGGGGTGCAGCTGGGGGGTGAGGGTTAGGGTTAGGGGAGGGTTAGGGGTCAGGGTGGAGGTCAGGGGTGGGGATGTGGTTATGGGCAGGGTTGGGGTTGGGGTTGGGGTCGGGGTTGGGGTTGGGGTTCAGGGTTGGGGTCGGGGTTGGGGTTCAGAGCTGGGGTCGGGGTTGGGGTTCAGAGCTGGGGTCGGGGTCGGGGTTGGGGTTGGGGTCGGGGTTGGGGTTCAGAGCTGGGGTCAGGGTTGGGGTTGGGGTTCAGAGCTGGGGTTGGGGTTGGGGTCGGGGTTGGGGTTCAGGGTTGGGTTCAGGGTTGGGGTTGGGGTTCAAAGCTGGGGTTGGGGTTGGGGTCGGGGTTGGGGTTCAGGGTTGGGGTTGGGGTCAGGGCTGGGGTCGGGGTTGGGGTTCAGAGCTGGGATCAGGGTCCGGGTTGGGGTCGGGGTCGGGGTTGGGGTTCAGAGCTGGGGTCAGGGTTGGGATTGGGGTTCAGAGCTGGGGTCGGGGTTGGGGATGCTGCTGCTGACGCTGCTGTGCTGCAGGTTCCACCGCGGGGATTACACGGTGGAGGTGAGCATCAATGACTACCTGGACATTTATTGCCCGCACTACGAGGAGCCGCTGCCCGCCGAGCGCATGGAGCGCTACGTCCTCTACATGGTGAACTACGAGGGTCACGCGTCCTGCGACCACCGGCAGAAAGGCTTCAAACGTTGGGAGTGCAACCGCCCCGACTCGCCCAGCGGACCCCTCAAATTCTCAGAGAAGTTTCAGCTCTTCACTCCCTTCTCGCTGGGCTTCGAGTTTCGCCCCGGCCACGAGTATTACTACATCTGTGAGTGCGGATGGCGCCCGTAGCGCGGCCCCAAAACAGCCCAGCAGCCCAGCACCCCCTGCTTTAACATCCAGAGCAGCAGGAGGAGAACCGTGGGGAGCGAGCAGAGCAGAGGAACAGAATGAAAATAAACGAGCGCCCGCGACCCCGGCGCCCAGCGTGGCACAGGAGGCGCCGCCGCCGCTCTCCTCGCCGTGCTTATCTCCCTTATTATTTCTCCCCCTTTTTGCTAAAGCGTCTGTTTGCAGCCCACTTAATTTGTTCCTTTTATCTATATTAAATTACCATTTCCCCCCTCCCCCCCAGCTCTCTTCCCCCTGCAAAATGTCGCTCGCCAAATAGCCGTGCCCGCAACTCTCCCTTCCCCCCTCCTCTTTGCCCCCCGTGCCCCGATTTATTCCATATATATATGAAAATATATATATCTTATTATTTTATTTATTTATTTTTTATTTTTAACGTCGTTAGGGAGAGATTACACAGAAGTAAATGGCGAAGCTGATCATTGCTAAACCGGTTAGGATTCATGTCATGCGGAACATTAGAAATTACGCCTCTTTGAGGCGCCGTATTTAGCAGACATGAAAGAAAAGAAATTACCTCCTCCTCGAGCTCACAAATTGGAATGCCATTAACCTCCCGGGCACGGGGATGGCGGCCGTGCTGCTGCGCTGGGTCAAGGGCACGTGGGGACCCTGGGGACAACACAGAGCCGTGACCTTCCCCGAATGCTGAGATCACAGCGCAAGGGAAGGGAAGAAGAGGGGAAGGGGAGAAGTGCTGCGTGCTGCCCCCGGCTGCGTCCTGGAGGTGGGGGTGGTGGTGGCACGGAGCTGGGGGGGACAGGTGGGTGTTCCCCCCCCTCCACTGCCAGCTCTCGTGTGAGCCAGGCCCCAGTTCTCCCCTCCATCCTGTTCAGATTAAACTTTATTGTGAGTAATGCTCCCTCCTGTCCTTTAATTCCAAAATAAGAAAGGAGAAGGGAGGAGAAAAGCAAATGAAATTCCTTTAAAAACATGTATATAAAAATCAGTTTCTCGTATTGAGCGGGGACTTTCACCACGGCAATTATTGCGCTCGCTCCCATTGTCTCTCCCAGTGAGCTCTGGTTCGCTCTGCCTTCTCCTCCCCCTGCCATGCAGACCCACTGAGCTCTGCCCCACGGTGCACGGAGCCACCAGGGCCACCTCCTGCCCCCACAGAGCCCCCAGCCCCATCCTCTGCATCCCGTCCCCCCCCAGCTGTGTGCCCCCTGTGGGGCTGCTGCAGCTGAGCATCGAGGCCGTGCCACGGTGGGTCTCTGCTCTGAGCCCCCGCCTCGGCAGCGCAGTGCGGGGGGTTCCGAGCCGCTGTTCTGCTCTCACGCAGCCACTTCTCTCTGCTTTGTGCTCCTCTGCAGCTGCGTCTCCCCCGAACGTGGTGGACAGACCCTGCCTCAAGCTGAAGGTTTACGTTCGGCCGACGAGTAAGTGATGCGTGGGGCCACAGCCGTGCACCCACAGCGGGGGGACGTGGCGTACATTTGGCTGGGGGGGGGGTTGGAAGATGTGGGGCAGGAGCTGCTCGCAGTGCCACGTCCCATCCCTGCAGCACAGCGGTCCCCAGGGCTGGGGGTTGGGGGGGTGGCACGTGGCCGAGGTCGCTGCCCGCTGGGTTCCAGATAGAGGGAAAAAAATGATAATCTCTGCACAGTGGCTACTTTTCAGAATCAAATAACTCAGCCATTTAAAAAAACAAATTAATAATTTTCTTCTCCTGTTAACGTGTAATTAGCAAATGGCAGCAGCTCTCCCTGGGGAAGGGCTGAGTGCCTGCGAAATGTCACCATTTAAAAGGATGTCTTTCTTTTTTTTCCCTATTTGCATGGCTTTAAAATAAAACCCAATATAATGAAACCATCTGTAAAAAATCATTCTGTTTTGTTCAGGACTGGGGCACGGTGGGGGGAGCCCATCTCTCCCGATATCATTTTTGATTCTTTTTTTCTATACTATTTTTAATAATGTCAGGATTACATTTCGTAGGGCCGCCTTCGTGCAGCGTCGTGAAGGGAGTTTTCTCCCCACTCCTTGGGGGTCCCCAGGGCTCCCCAGGGTCTGTTTGGTGCTGCTCCCTGTGCCCTGGGATGCACATCCCTGCCATTGACCCTGCAGGATGGAGAGTGGCGTTGAGGGCAGCGCTGCTTTTCCTGGCCGTGGCTCCATCCAGATCCTTAATCCAGTGATCAGCGTGAGCAGGCAGAGCCCGGGGAGAGCGTTAAGAGCTTGAGTCACCGTTTGACTCGGAGAGCCGAAGGCGCCACGCTGCTGGGCCGGCTCCAGGCCTGGCTGCTGTCCGAGCTGCTCGCATTTTGGATCCCATCCACCTCGTGCAGAACTGCCTGCATGTTTGGCACACGGGGACAGGACCCCCAGCACGTCCCTGTGGTGCTCAGCCCCGTGCAGAGACGTTCTCTAGGAGCCGCAGAGCCCCGTGTGCTGCTCCATCAGCGGGCAGAGCCCTTTAGTTTGAAGGATGCCATTATTTTTTGGGGACGCAGGGGTTTGGTGCCTGGCTGTGGGGCTGAGGGGTTGCCACACACAGCAGCCATCCGGACCCCATTCTGGTGCCACGTAGCCGCAGTTCTGGGCAGGCTGCGCCATCTCACACCTCTCCTCTCTTTCCTTTTTGCAGACGATTCCCTCTATGAGTCCCCAGAGCCCATCTTCACCAGCAACAACTCGTGCTGCAGCCTTGCAGTGCCGCGTGCCGTGCTGGTGGCTGCGCCGGTCTTCTGGACTCTGCTGGGCTCCTAGCGCCGCGGGACGGACGGACGGACGGACGGATGGGACGGGACAGCCTGAGCACCACCACGGGACAGAAGTGGGGCTGCAGCACTGCCAGGAGCCTCACTGCACCCTGCCCGACCGCATCCTGCCCTGCGCTGCAGCAGGGAGCGGGGATCCCGCCGTGCGCACGGATTGCGCCCGTCCCCGCGGCAGCGAGCCTCCCGTAGGATGGCTGCTTTTTACATTTCTAGACCAAATAGAGTCCTGTTGGGTGGTTGGTTTTGTTTTTGTTTTTGTTTTTTTTTTTTCTATTTTCTTTTTTTTTTTTCTCCTCCTTTTGAAAGATCTTTATTTCCGTTGGCTGGTTCTGCTCGGGTTGCTGCCCCGTGTCAGACTGACCCACACGGGGTCCCTTTGTGGCACGCTGCCTTCGCCCGGCGCGGCGAGATGGATGGACAGATGGATGCAGCAGCACAGTGCCACTCACACACAAGGGGCAGAACCCCGGATGGACACGAGGAAAGCGGGGCAGCCCCGTCTCCATTGCTCACCATTCCCGTGGGGCAGCGATGCAGCAGTGCCTGGGGGTCCTGCACGGCACCGGGAGCCCCTGCGGGCGCTCGGCTGGATCCGGGGCTGGAGCGGGGCAGTGGGCTCTGCCTGCGCCTCGCTGGGGCTGGATCTCCCCCACCAGGACGGAGCAGCCTTTGCGCCTGCGTTCTCCTCCTCACTGCCTCCCAGCACAGCTCCACCATCGGCGGCGTCCGGGGGGGGCTGCAGATGGGGCCACGCACAGCCGTGCCCACGGTGCCCCCGACGGCTTTGGCTTCTTCTCCTCTTCCTTTCCTGCAGCCGTGCGGAAATCCCGATCTGCCGTCAGCCCCTCAGCACGGGGCCGGGAGATGAACCAGAGAGGGGCCCGACCCCTCCTCGCCTTAAATCCGGGACTGTGCCTCCCACCCCCTGGGGGCTCACGCTGGGGACGGCGGCCCCGAGCTCCGTCCCATGGACACGTTCCCCACTCGGCCCCCCCCCCCCCGTCCCTTCTGTTGGGGTCGGGCCCCCCCCCCCCTGTACATACAGCCTCCAGGCACTACTATACTGTGAGCGTATTTTGGGGTTGTTTTTGTTTTTTGTTTTTTTTTTTGGAATTATGTATTGTCGAGAATGAATTTTATGGAAGGGTTTATTTTATTTTGATTTGATTCTGTTGATTTTTCTAGACTTAGGACTTTGCTGAAATCTCTGCAATAAGCTCATCTCGAACCATCCCAAAAAAAAAAAAAAAAAAAAAAAAAAAAAAAAAACCCTAAAAAAAAAAAATAATAATAATACAAAACGACACTAAAAAAAAAAACAAAACAAATGCATTCCTTCCCCCTTGTGCCCCCCCCTGTCCCTGTGTGTCCTGACCGGGTCGTGGTTCTGGAAGGCAGATGGGTGCATCATGGCTCTCCTGGCACCGGTACCCCTGGGGGCCCCCCCTGTAGCGGCCCCCCCCCCCCCCCCTCCCCTTTTTGGCCTTCGGTCTGTGTTTTATATATATATAGATTATATATATAAATATCTATATTGTGTACAGCGACTGTGAGAGAGTTGGGGAGCAGCGCTGAGGCAGCAGCACTCGCAGGGAGCTCTGAGCAGAGGGGGGGGGGCCAGGGGGGGGAAAGGGGGGGGGGGGGGGGGGGGGGGGTCGCTTGGGTCAGTCTTTGCATTGGGAGCAGCCCATGGTGGGCGCTGGGGTTTGGGGGTTTTTTTTGTGTGTTGGTCTCCTATAGCTTCGTCCTTTCGCCACGCCGCTTTTCGTCCTCGACGTCGTGCTGATGGTATCCGGATCACCACCTCATTTGGATTCTGTATTTTTTTATAATAAAATAAAAATAAATGTCATGTGAGGCCCCCTCCCCCCCCCTCCCCCCCTCCCTCCTTCTTGCTTTGGAGACGTGCCTTTCCCTGCCGCCGTGCTGCGGGATGAGCCTGGATGCTGCTCCGACCCAGCAGTGCTGGGGTGCAGTGGGGTGCAGTGAGGTACACTGGGATGCAATGGGGTGCACTGGGGTGCAGTGGGATACAGTGAAGTGCACTGGGATGTAGTGGGGTGCAGTGAGGTGCACTGGGATACAGTGGGGTGCAGTGAGGTACACGAATGCAGTGGGGTGCAGTGGGATGCAGTGAGGTACACTGGGGTGCAGTGAGATGCACTGGAATGCAGTGGGGTGCAGTGAGGTGCACTGGGATGCAGTGAAGTGCAGTGAGGTACACGAATGCAGTGGGGTGCAGTGAGGTACACTGGGATGCAGTGGGGTGCAGTGAGGTACACAAATGCAGTGGGATGCAGTGAGGTACAGTGGGGTGCAGTGAGATGCACTGGAATGCAGTGGGGTGCAGTGAGATGCACTGGGATGCAGTGGGGATGCAGTGGGGTGGCCACGCTCAGCTCCCTCCCTGCTCCCCGGCCCCACTGGTAACAAAGGGGCCGTGACGCCAGACCGCCGAGCTGGGTGGCGTGTTAATTACGGGAAGGATTTAATTACCACCTTAATGAATAATAATGGATATTAAATTAATTAATATGCAATTGTTGATAGTATTTAATTATCAGAGGTGCTGCAGCCCGGCAGGTGGGCGCTGCGGGGTGGGACGCACACGGCGCCTCCCCGGGCGCTGCTCTGCCTCCGTTTCCCCGTGTGCCATTTTGGGGTTGGTGACATCCCTGAGGTCCCCCCCCTCGATGCTGCTGCCACCAGGTGTCCCCCCAGGGCTTCCCCACCCCTCAGAGCCGCTGTCCCGTGGCACAGCAGCCCTGGCACCAGACACCCATCGGAGCAGCGTTGTGTTTCTCACAGCCCCACACAACTTTTCTCGTGCGGCCCCGCGTTCGTTCCCAGCGTTCAGCGCACATTGCAGCATAATGAGCAGAATAGGAACAATCCGCCGTTAATTAATGCAAGCCCGTACAGCTGATCCGAGGCTCTGAAGTTTGCCACGAGAGGGTGAAAAACTCATTTTGCTTTTTAATGGGACCATCTGCGTGCCAGCACCGACGGAACGGGACCGAGGCGCGCCGGGAGAGCGCCTGGGGGGGGCGGGAAGGAGCGACGGCGTGAGGCTTTTTCAGCCCGGATTCATGATTTTTTTAACACATGGGGTTGGAAATACGGAGTTAAAAATAGCGAGCTGGCAGGAGCAAGGCTGAGACGGATCGTCGTTAGTAATTAATTAATGGAGTCAGAGATTTTTAAGGCCTGAAAGGGCTCGGTTTGGCTCAGCCAGGTTTTGAGCTCCGGAATGGGCTGTGTGGTTTTGGTGGGAACAGCCCCGTGCCCAACGGAGCGCTGCGGGGTCACACGTCATGTATGGCCAGCAGTGTCTGAAATGGGTTTTTACAGCCCCAGAACACCTGGAGCAGCAATCTCATGTTGTAATTGAAGCTGCAGGTGGGGGCACGCGGAGGTGGGGTGTTTGGGAGCCGTGTGCCCGTCCCACCCCTGTGCAAAAGGCAACTTCGGGAGTGGATCTGGGCTTGATTTGGGTTTCCTGCAGTGCAAAACTCCCCCAGCCCTGAGGTTTGTGCTCTGTGGTTGGGGTTCCCAGGATGATGGGCACAGTGTTGCCCCACAAGTGGTGATGGGCTCTGGGATGCAGCTGCACTGATCCATCAGGATCACAGCACGGGGCTGAGGTGCAACAGGGGCACAGCACAGAGCTCCCCAGGCCTGCTCCCTCCTGCTCCTTTGGCTTTGGTTCCCAGAGGCTGTGCTGTGCTGCTCCCTGCATCCCCCGAGGCGCTGCGCCTTCTCAGTGCTTTGTGCTGGATGTGATCAGTGGGTGCTGCAGGACTCGGGTTCTGTAATGCACCAGGGTTTGCATGGGGCCATCGACACTGCGCAGAGCGCGTCAGGGACCTGGCAGCAGCAGGACCATGGGCTCATCCTTGTGACCCCATCCCTGCAATCCCATCCCTGTGACCCCATCCCCACTACCCCATCCCCGTGACCCCATCCCTGTGACCCCCCATTCCCACTACCCCATCCCTGTGACCCCATCCCTGTGACCACATCCCCATGACCCCATCCCTGTGACCCCATCCCCACTACCCCATCCCCGTGGCCCCATCCCTGTGACCCCATCCCTGTGACCCCCATCCCCACTACCCCATCCCTGTGACCCCATCCCTGTGACCCCCCATCCCCACTACCCCATCCCTGTGACCCCATCCCCGTGGCCCCATCCCTGCAATCTCATCCCTGTGACCCCATCCCTGTGACCCCATCCCCGTGGCCCCATCCCCGTGGCCCTATCCCTGCAATGCCATCCCTGTGACCCCCATCCCCACTACCCCATCCCCACTACCCCATCCCTGTGACCCCCCATCCCCACTACCCCATCCCTGTGACCCCATCCCTGCAATGCCATCCCTGTGACCCCCATCCCCGTGACCCCATCCCCATGGCCCCATCCCCGTGGCCCCATCCCCGTGGCCCCATCCCCGTGACCCCATCCCTGTAATGCCATCCCTGTGACCCCCATCCCCACTACCCCATCCCCATGGCCCCATCCCTGTGACCCCCATCCCCACTACCCCATCCCTGTGACCCCAACCCCGTGGCCCCATCCCCGTGACCCCATCCCTGCAATCCCATCCCTGTGACCCCATCCCCGTGACCCCATCCCCATGGCCCCATCCCTGTGACCCCCATCCCCACCACTCCATCCCTGTGACCCCAACCCCGTGACCCCATCCCCGTGCTCCCTGCCCCCTCCCAGGCTCTGCCGCTGCTCTGTGCCCCCCTCTCCCCCCACGCCACTGCTCTCCTCGTGCTCTGCAGTTGTCACATCTGCGCTTTGTCCCCCGCTCCCCCCTCTCCGCTCCTGTCCCTTATCTCCTGATAGCTACAAGTGATACAGCCACAGCCGTCCCTGGAACAAGCTGCCGGCTGCCGAGCACCCAGGAAAACACCTGCTCAGGGGATGATTTATGGAAATAACACGAGACGGGGAGCGAGGAGAGCTGAGTGCAGCACGTGGGGAGGAACAACTCCGGCACCGGACCGCTCAGCAGGCAGCACCGCAGCATTCTCCCGATGGATGGGGACGCAGAGCTGCTCCTGGATGGGACACGGGGTGAGGACACACGGCGGGGGGACCGGCATCGCGCTCTGCCGCAGAGCCCCTGACGCGCCGTCCCTCTGCGGCCATTGATTTCCATGAAATAAGGCAGCCGGGTGTGTAATTGTGTACAGGCACCGCAGCTCCTTTACATGCCATTCTGCAGGGCCCTCGCCAGCAGGAAATGAAACTTTTCAGGCCACTAGACATTGAGTTCGGTGCTTGAGCTGCTGCGCGTTCCCCCCCCCCCTCCTGCCCGATGGAGAAGGAGGAGGGAGTGGGGCTCTGCATCTCACAGGAGGGGGCGGCGGTGGGGACAGAGGGGCCCCCCGTGGCCCCAGCCCACTGTCGGCTGCTGCTCCGCCTCTGCGGCCCCTATAGCCCAGGGGGGGTCACTCCCCCCGGCACCGAGCCGGCATCGCTCCCCTTGGCGCTCCCGCAAGGTAACCGGCATTATATCCGGACCAATTGCTCCAGCATGATCCTCCTGAATGTTGCACAGCATGTACACGGCGTCTTATGTAAAATACATGCCCCTGGGCGAGGCTTTTAATAGCGCTGCTCCTGCCTGGGGGGGCGGGGGGGCCGCTCTCTGCCACGGCGGTGCCAAGAAATGATTGAAAAGTTGGGGCTCGCCGTGGGGAACACCCCGCTGGGGGGAGCGACGTGTTTTCATTTCCCTGCCAGGTAACAAATGGAAAGAATTGCAATGAATGCTAATGGCCAGGGAGCTGCTGAGGGGCTGGGGACGGGGACAGGAGCCGTCAGCGTTGTGGAGAATGATGCCATCATGGATAGCCTGGCACGCAGCTCATGGGATGCCGTGCGCCGAGCTGCTGCACCAAAACCGATCCTTCTGGAGGCGAAATGGAGCTGTGTGATGCACCGACCCCAGCACACAGCGCAGCTCCAGCACCGAAGGCCCCAGCTCCAGCATCCCCAGCTCCAGCATCCCCAGCTCCAACATCCCCAGCTCCAACATCCCCAGCTCCAACATCCCCAGCTCCAACATCCCCAGCTCCAACATCCCCAGCTCCAGCATCCCCAGCTCCGACATCCCCAGCTCCGACATCCCCAGCTCCGACATCCCCAGCTCCGACATCCCCAGCTCCGACATCCCCAGCTCCGACATCCCCAGCTCCGACATCCCCAGCTCCAACATCCCCAGCTCCAACATCCCCAGCTCTGTTTCATCCACATCCTGCTGGGCAGCACGAAGGGCCGCGCCGTGCCGGGCTGTCGGTAAATGGAGCCGGGCTGTAGGCAGGAGGGTAAACACGGATGAATAGCCTTCATCCACTCCAGTAAATATTTTATATCACACACCAAGAAAAGACACTCCTATTTAAATGATTTATAAAGGAAGATCATGTAGAGGTTTCTATAAAATATGTAGGGCTCCTAATCCCGACATCATCAAGCAAAGAGGACTGAAATCGTATATTACCTTTTCAACAGCCTTGCAGGCTGCAGAGATACAACTGACAAATAAAAGTGTGTTTACAGCTTTTGGGCTCCTCCGGGGAGAAGTAAATCACAGCGGGGGTGGGGAAGGGGAAAGGAAGCCGGAAATTAAGTGGCAATTTCTGTCCGTCACAGCAGCGCGGGGCGGGGGGACAACGGCATCGTCCAGCATCCCACCGCCAGGCCATGGGAGCAGCAGGGAGTGCAGGGATGCAATGGGTGCAGGGATGCAATGGGTGCAGGGATGCAATGGGTGCAGCAGTTCAGTTGCAGCGCTGCAGGCGCAGCGATGCTCATTGCAGACAGATTTGCACGGGGTGCAACCTCCCCCCCCCCCCCCTCCGAGCGAGCAACCTGAGCACAGAAAGAACAAAACCACCCCTCTCCCTCCCCCCCAACCCCATCGGGGATGGAGTTTTTGCATGCACGGCATTCAGGACGAGGCCCACAGGGGTGCACCATGATAACACGGGGTCCTCTCTCCCTACCCCCCCACCCCCCCCATCGGCGCTCCCTGCGCTCTGGGCTCGGAGCAGAGCAATCCCCGCAGGCAGCGCCCGCTGCACGGAGCAGCCCAGACCTTGGCAGTGATTTTGCATGCAGCCACAGGAGCCCCGAGCCGCAGCCAATGGGGCCCTCGGCGGAGCGTTATTAAGGGATTAGCAAGTTGTCTTGGCTCTCAATTGTAGATAAGTGCCGCATTTTGTATTATCTTTTCACACTGCACCGCGAAGGATGACAAAGAGACAACATGGGTGTCATGGCCTTCAGCATATCATTAAGGGTAATTTGTCTTGCGGGGAGGGGGGGGTTGGGGGGTGGCGGGAGGAGAGAGGGAAGGGAGAAGAGGAGGAGAGGGAGAGGAGTCCGAGGGATTAAATGGGAAAATAGGAGATTAGGAGCGAGACGCGAGCTGTGCGGTGGGATGGGGGGCAGAGGAGCCCACGCAGCCCCTTCCCCTGCGAGTGGCACAGAGCAGCCCAAACCCAGCCGGCTCCATCATACCAGCAGCCCCGGCCCAGCTCAGCATCGAGGGGACGGGAGCAGCAGTGCCTGGGTCTGGCAGAGCTCTGCTCCATCGGTCGATCGATCAATCGGGGATAAAGGCGCCGCTATCGATCGGGAGATGGCTTTGCAGAGGCCGGGTAATGGAAATGTGTGTCTGGAGACAGCCACACGGAACGGCCGAGCCCCGGCACTGCCACGGGGACACAAGGGGGGGGGGGGAATCCCACAGCCGTGCCCAGACAGCACCCAAAATCAGCTCAGCTCCTTCCTGACACCGGGGGCACGAACTCAAAGTGCGCAGGAGCTGCACTGGTGTGGGATGGGGATGGGGAAGGGGATGGTGATGGGGATACGGGTGGGGATGGGGTTGGGAATAGGGAGGGGGATGGAGACGGGGATGGGGGTAGGGATGGAGGTGGGGATGGGGGTGTGGACAGGTGTGGGGATTGGGAAGAGGATGGGGGTGGGGATAGGGAAAAGGGTGAGGATGGGGATAGGGGTAGGGATGGGGGTGTGGACAGGTGTGAGGATGGGGACGGGGCATCCTCCCACCCGAATGCCCCCTCCCTCCCCACCCCTTCTGATAATCCTATTTTTGAACCAAGGGATTAGGATCAATACTTCACTCCTAATGCTGCGGTAATACAGTGTTACACCGCCAGCGCCAGATCCCTGCTGAAACACTTAAGGTAGTTTAAACCCATTTGTGTCGGGGAGTGCCGTGAATTCACAACGAGGTTCTTTTTTTTTTTTTCTTCTTTCTTTTCTTTTTTTTTTCTTTTGCAGAGCCGTAGCGCAGCGCTGGTGGATGGGTGCCGTCCCACAGCTGCCTGCTCTGCGCACTGTGCCCTGCAGAGCTGCAAGGGGGGTCAGGGCGACGAGGCCCTCGTGCAAACACCCCTCGTGCAAACCGACGACAGCCGTCGAGCGACGGAACCCTCGTGCAAACCGTTTTGGGTTCGGGGTGGAACAGGGCGATGCTTCGCTTCAAATTGGCCGAGGGGTTTCCAGGCGAAATCCCAGGGAATAGAAACACAAATATTTCCATCCTGTGCTATAATTATGAATTAGAGCAAAGCTCTGTCTTTATTAGGTGCTAATAGAGATAAAGGGGGTTTTGAAATGCAAGGCACAGCTATATAAATGCTAATTCACCCAGAGACCTCCTCTCTCCCCAGACCGCCGGAACGAGGGTTTCGAGGCAACTTCTCACCAAAAAAGCAGTGAGCGAACTCCAAGAAACCTTCTCAGCAACTTAATTAACTTCGGGTAATAACGCAGCTCTTCCCCCTCTGCCCCTGGGGCTGCGGCTGCTGCCATGGGCCGGGTACCCAGCTGTGCTCCAGGGGTCACCCAGAGGCGTCCCGGGGCCCCTGGTGGCACTTGGGTGCTGCTGGGTGCAGCTGCAACGGTGCATGCATGCATTGCAGCTGCACTGGTGCGCAGACACTGCAGCACCCGCTGCATTGGTGCACGTGGAGCTGGACTGCTGGGCACGGACACGGCACGGCCCACACCTCAACGTGCTGCAGCTTTCGGATGCGCAGAGCTGCAGGAGCAGCTCCAGCCCCACGGCCTGACCCCACACTGGCGGCGGCTGCGAGCCCGGCTCCAATCAGGAGCTGATGGGGAACGGCTGCAGAACGTTCAGCAAACGGCTGCTGCCTTCGGTTTCAGTGCTTGAAAGCTTTCAAGGCGGGTTATTAGGGAAATGGGTGGCGTGGATCCTAACGAAGGGAGAGGCAGGCTGGGTGGCAACTCTCCCTGCCTTCACGTGGCCGATCGATGCGCTCCTGCTCTGCTCTGGGCTCCTTTCCTTGGGGCCTGCAGCCAAAGCAAGGCAATGGGATGTTGGGATCATTTGTTCTCCTCCCCACCGTTACCCGCTGCCCCCCATCCCTCTCTCTATCACCCCAAATCTCTGTTTTCCCATTTCCCTCTGTGACTGTTTTCAATCCCACGCAGAGCAATGAGAAAATCCCAGCCCTGCAGCCGCGCTCCCAGCGCTGCTCGGCCAAAAGGTGATCAGTGCAATTAGCAGTGGCTCTGCCAATCACTCCATAGGGCCCGGATGGGTCCATGTGCCCTTTTTGGGGGCATCACCCACCTCTGCATCCCCACCTGTCTCCTGCAGCACCCAGGAACCCAACGGGACCTACTGGGATCAGCCATGAAGGGGCTCGTCCCTCCAAGCTCCACCGAGCTCAGAATAGTTTTCAATTAAAACAAAAATATCCTATAATAACCCACCGAGGGCTTTTGATTTCCTTCCCTCTTTTTTTTTTTTTTTTAAAAAAAAAAAAAGAAATAAATCTATTATGAGGAGCTTAGAGCTGTATGTAAAACCGGCGAGGGACAATTTGAGGATTAGGGATCGGAACTGTCCTGGTGTGACGAGTGAAGAAAGGAAAATCCCATAGGGCCAAAAGGGGGTTGGGGGGGGGGGAGGGGTGAGGACGGCCCCACAGCTGCCCCTACAGCACCTCAGCATCAAAGTCATTTTGCTGCAGCCCCCCCGGCCCCATTGATGGCACCGATCACTTCTGGGTGCAGGCACGGGGTGACAGGCTGTTAACCCCCCCCAAATTGGGGATAATTGCTTTGTTTACCGCGTCCCCGACCCCAAAAAGACAACGGGATGATGCACGAAACCAATAGGTTCTGAAAGCACGCTTGCAGAGAGAGAGGAGACACAAATAAAGGGGTGGGTAATGAATCCCTAATGGGAGCAGAGCTCACAGCACCAGGCCGTGCTTCTGGGGCCCGACAGCCGCCCTCCTGGAGCAGCGCTGCAGCACAGAGCTGTGCCATATGGGCACAGTGGGGCAGGAGGGGGCACCCCATCCCACACAGCACCCCGTGGGCACAGCGCCCACCCTACACTGCCACCCTCCAGGCCCCCTCCCACCCTCCTGCCTTAACGCACCACCTCTATTTATTCTGCTCCTGTAACTGTAAAATTGATTTTCTTGCAACAAGACGCGCGTCTTTCACCACTGAACGCACCCAAATGCTCCGACAGAAGACACTGGCAATTTTTAATTAGTTTCCTTTATGTCTTTTGCTTCCCCGAGCAGGGATGTGGAACCAGAACAGGGAGCCCAAGAAAGGAACAGGATCCAGAGATGACAAAACCTCTTTTTATTCTTGATATGATTATTAATAACGCACAGTTTACCTAACGAGGCAGACGGGCGCAGAGAGCAGGGGCACGAAGTGGTGGGGAAGTGATTATGGGATCTTACAGCTCCAGGGCCACAGGAGCATCGTTACATCTTCCCTATGACCTCAGAGCAGCTCATTGCCTCCTGGCCAACAGATCCCAGCTGCAGCCAGGATCCTCTGCCCTGCTTTGGGGGTTGTTTCCCAGGCAAGGCATGGCATGGCAATGCATCCCCATCCCCATCCCCATCCCCATCCCCATCCCCATCCCCATCTCCATCCCCATCCCATCCCCATCCCCATCTCCATCCCCATCTCCATCCTCACCCCATCTCCATCCCCATCCCGGAGCTGTGCCAGCTGTCAGAGCCCCTCACAGTTAAGCTGCAAACACACGTGGATGGTGCCATCTGCAGAGGAGTAATTAACAGAGCCACAGCTCTCATCACACACCCCTGATAAGGGGTAATTAATGCTCTGGGTCCTGGCAGCTGCTGTGTCCATCTGAGTGGATGCACTGAGCAGGGTGGCAGTTGTTGCTGGAGGTCCTGAGCTCAGTGTGGGGCATTCAGGTAACATTTTGCTATCATGTGCCTTCTTCCCCATCCCTCAATAGGGGAGGGGTCTCCTGGCTGGACTCCGACCCCCAAACCCTGCCTGCCCCATGGCCGTGCTGCTCTTTGTTCGCTCCCCACTCAAGAAAGTTCGCATCAGGCTTTTCTTTTGGGGGGGGGTTGATCTGAACTCAGCTCCTGCCTTCCTCCTCTCCCCGCTGGGGCTGCGCTGTGTGGGGTGTGCAGGACCTTCCCCATGCACAGCCATGGGAAGTGATTGTGGGGTGGGAGCTGCCAGCGATGGGGTGAGGAGGGGGTTGGGAAGGGATGCAGCCCGTTTTGGGTTGAGCTGCTCTGACTGCAGCAGATGAAAAGTTGCTGGGAGGGAGAAAGGAAGGGAAGGGGCCGGGCAGGGAAGTCCTGCGGCCTCTCCATGTCAGCGCTCCGTCTGCTGTCACTCAGCACAGAGTTCTCCTTCAAGTTGTCATCGCGGGGCTGGAGGGGATTATGCCGAGGCACTGTCCAGAATTGATTCATGTGGAACGCGTGCTTGACGAGCGGAACCGCTGGTGTGAGCGGAGCCGCTGAGACCCCCTATTTCCCACCTTCCTCACACAATCCGGTATTGTTCGGCCGCAGCCTTCGTGATCCCCGCGCCGGGGCTGTGACTGACACAGCTTTGAGGCTCTAAGGCGTATTTTGAATTTCTAAAACCTCTCAGGAAGTCCCCGGGGTGCCTTCTGCCATTGTTTCTCCTTTCGCCTTTTTCCCTTTCCACCCCGCTCCCCTCCCGCCTCTCCTTCTCCCTCCCCTGACTCTTAGTGTCCCACCGCAGCGTTTTTTCCCCTCTCCCTGTGTTTTGTAGCTCTGGAGCCGCTCGGCCCCTCTGCAAACACAAATCCGCCGCCGCCGACAGAAACAAAACGAGCCAAAGCCCCAAAAGTTCCCAAATCCTGGATCTCGGGGAGGAGAAAGCGGCTTTACTTGTTTGTTTTCCATCAGCCGACGCAGAGCCAGGGATGTGCTGAACAATCGTAATAGGAATCAATCTTCAGCCCAAGCTGATGCTGGGCGTCTGTCTGGTGTCCGTCTGTCCGCAGCTCTCCATCCCTGGGTCAGCGTGGGGAACCCCAGAGGGGCCCTCAGGACTCCGGTGGGGTGTTTTTCCCCCCCGCCACCTCGGCACTCTATAACCATTTCCCATTTCCAGTCTTAATCTTATAAGAATGAATTGAGAATGACCAGCGTAAATACACAGGTGCCACTGGGAGCAGAAAGCACTCTTTAATCTCAGATATGAAAACAATTCCCTGCACTGCTCACTAGCAATCAGCAAGTGCTATCAGTGCCGCGCGCTCCCTGGGAACAGGAGAGCTTATAAATATGAATTAGTGCAGAGAAAATCTACTCTCTTACCTAAAGCTAAATGTTATCTGGGTCCCTTTCCAGCAGTGGCTGACATTTCCAGAGTGCTTTTAGTCACATCTGTGGGAAGACAACTCATTCCTTTCTTAAAAAAAAAAAAAATAGAAGGGAGAGAAAAGAGAGGAAAAGGAATGAAAGAGGAAGTGGGGGAGTGGGAGGGCGAGGTGAGGTGGAGGAAGAGCTTCCTTTGTTCCAGGAGGGAAACGTGGGAGCCTGAGGCTGCTGTGGGAGCTTGGCTGGGGTGGGAGGGATGGAGCAGAGCTGAGAGCATCCCTAAGGGTGGTCCCTGAGAGGAGGTACTGGGTGCCTGCTGTGCTGTGCTGTGCTGTGCTGTGCTGTGCTGTGCTGTGCTGTGCTGTGCTGTGCTGTGCTGCTGGGGAAACTGAGGCACGGCGCAGCCTGAGGGCAATGGAAGCACTGCCAAAGAGCAGAGCAGGATGGGGGCTGTGGGATGGGTTTTGCTGGGAGGCTCAGGCAGACCGACCCACCCCGAGGGGGGCAGCGTGTCCCATCTGCTCGGACCCCACAGATCCCGTGCTCCAACCTCGAACGCTTCCACGAGGGAAGGGCCGCTGGAGCACACACCCGACGGGATGCTTACGCTGCCTTTTAGGTTTTTAATGAGCGGTTGCTGGCAGGAATGCTAACACCACTCAGCAGACAGACCTGTCGTGTGCTCGGCGTCCTTGTCTGGCTGCACTGAGCTCTGACCTCATTTGCTCGGTGCCATTCAATTAACAAGGCGAGCGGCGCTGGGGAAGGTGGGGATGCCGGGGGGGGGGAGGGGCAGGGGGGGCATTAACAGTATGTATTAATTTCCATTTTTGGTTCTGAACAATTGAGCATCGCTCAGCAACGGCTGCAGGAGGCACCGGGAGGCTCTCGTGGTGCTGCCATCATCCAGGGGTGTTTTGGGGGGTTGAGCTGGGGGTCCCGCTCTGTTTTCGCCCCCACGGACCCCCAGCAGCTCTGGGTGAGCTCCCCCTCCTTTGGGTTTGCTGGAACATGGATGGAGGTGAGACGAGACAGAAGTGAGGGTGAGAAGGGGAGAGAAACGTTTCCCAAGGTGTGGAGAAAAGAAAACAAACCACAATTTCGGATGCCTATATTTATAAATGGGGTTTTACTCCAGCGTAATGAGAGAGCAAAATAATTAATTCCTTGGCTGGAGACAAAAGGCTGAAGGTCTCCTGCAGCCCCACCTCTGCACTGCTGGGCCCTGAGGCCTTTCCTCTGCTGCTGATGGGGGGACCTGGGAGGCTGCCAGCCTCAGCTCCATCCTGGGGGGCGGCCCAGCATCCATGGGCCAAATGGGGGGACGCGGAGGGGGTGGGCAGAGCGCAGTGCCCTCAATTCGTAGCAGTGAGTTGATAAGGGGAAGGAGCTGCCTCCGCTCCCCAGATGCAGCCCACTGCTCTTTCTGGGGTGGGTAAATGAGGGGTTGTGTTGGTTCTAGGTGTAAATATTAATGATGCACCGTAACAGCATGGGCGGGATGGGGAGGAATGGCTGAGTCATTTTATGGAGTGAGGTCTCTCCCTGTAAGAACATCCCTGAGTTGCAATGAGTTGGGATCAGGCAGGGCTGGGTTCGCCTCCCTCAGATGTGATGAAATATTCTGATAAACGCCTGCGGAGCCCAACACCAGGAGAGCTTCTCATGCTGGTGGGGCCTTTCCTGGAGCGCTGTCTGCATCGTGTCAGGGCTGAGCATCATCCCCAGGACTCCTCCAACCCCACGATGCTCTGTGTTTCTGTATGCAATGGTAAAACACACAACCTGCACCTGCGGGGATGGCAGCCTCGGTGCTGACAAGGAAAAGGTGCAACGGGGAGCTGCTGGGATCCCCGCTGTGCGTTGGGTGCCGGTGCTGCTGCTCCGTGCACGTGCTGTTGGTGCAGCCTTGTGCTCAGCCCTGCGGTCCCTTCCCGGGTTCGCACACGTCAAGCTCTCCGCTCGGCTCCCCCCGCGGTGGGCAACGCAAATCCCTCCTTCCTAGGGGTGCCCTGCCTGGGGGTCCCGGCCCCATCCCCGACACTTTCCCCTTTCCTACCCAATTCCAGCTCCTATCCCCATTCCTGAGCGCGCTCCGTGCCCGGCCCCACCTCGCTCAAACGCTCCCCCGTTCCCTTCCCATCCCTTCTCCGTTCCCATCCCCTCACCCCCGGCCCTCCTCTCCCCGCCGCCCCCTCCGCTCCCATCCCGTGGCGGACGGCGGCACCGTGCGGCCGCACCGGGCAGCGCCGCTCCTTCGGGGAGGGAACCGAGATCCGCTGCAGCGCTCCGGGGGTCCGCCCTCCGGCACGGCTTCCCCCATCTCCACTCTGATCCAACGGAGCATCACCGGGAGCGCTGCGAGAGCGGGATGGGATTCTGACCTCGGTAATGGCATAAGAGTGGCGAAGGGGGGAGGGCACAGGAGTGATGGAGCGGCCGCGGCGTGGGGTGGGGGCGTCCCCGCGGGGTGCGGGGCGGACGGGCGCGGTGCAGTGACGGCGGCCGCCGGGGGGTGGCACGGCCGAGCCGGGTGGGAGCGGTGCCGGGTGGGGGTGCGGACGGGGAGGGCCCCCGAGCGCCGCAGCCCCGCGTCTCCACCTTCCCCTACCCCCGCACCGGCGTCTCTGCGGGTCCGCAGCCCCACGCACGGACATCCCTATTCCCTACGTCTCGGTGTTCCCGCATCCCTCCATCACTGCATCCTTTCATATCCCCACCCCAGGGCCGAAAATCCTTACCCTACCCAGGAGGGCGGCAGCCGGGCGTGGGGGAAGGGGGGCCGCCCAGCCCCGCACGCAGCGCCCACCGTGCCCGAATCCGCCCTGCGCCGGGGATGAGGGAGCGCCGGGGGGGATTCGGCTCCGCCGCGCCGCCACGCAGCAGCTAACGGTACGTGTCGGCCGTGGGGCTGCGCTGATATGTGGGGAGGGGATGCGCTGCGGGGCTGGCGATGTTTGGGGTTGAGTGCGGGAATTGGGGGTACGGGACCCCATAGCACCCATCTGTGGGGCACAGCCAGAGCACAGCCGGGGCACCCGCTGCCAAAAGAGCCCCGGGAAGCTGAGGGTGGGGTGGGAGAAGTGGGGTGCGGGGGTGGGCGAGGGGGGGAGGGTTGGGGGTATGATCTCCAAAAAGGCAGCGTACGTGTCTGGTGGGAAGGGGATTTGTGGCTGCGGATCCATCCCGCTCCGTAATCCCAAGGAGAACCTGCTGCCATCTGTGCACTGCCACGCAATGGGGGGGCCGTGGTGATGCTGGGGGGGCCGTGGTGATGCTGGGCTCTGCTCTGCCTGGCAGCTGGTGGGAGACTCCTCCCCCCTTCCCTCCCCCCGGGCAACATGCCTTCCTCCAAGACGGACGGCGAGTATTGGATCGATGGATCCCACCGTGAGGCTGCCCTGGAGGATTTCTACGTCGTGGGCCCTGAATTGGGACGGTACTGCCTGCATGGGGGGGGGGGAGTGGAGGGCAGCAGGAGGATTCCCTGCGTGGGAGCATCATTCTCAATGGCTGCATGCAGAGGGCTGGGTGCAGGAAGGGTGCAGGAGAAGGGATGGATGGATGGATGGATGGATGGATGGATGGATGGATGGATGGATGGATGGATGGAGAGGGGCAGGGGGATCCCATCCTCAGGTGTGAGCTGGGCTTTGGAATCGATCACGGTGCTGCTGCTGTGGTTTTGGGAGCACTCACTGAAGTCTTGCAGGACGTGGTTCAGGTTCCTCATGTGCTCTACGCTTCTCATCCCTTTGGTGGAGACTGGGTTGGTGGTCTCTGACTTTTGGTTTGTGGGCAAGTGGAGGATGAACCTGGGGCTGCAATGGGACCCTCGTATGAGGAGCCCCAGCAAAGGAGCACGACTGAGGATAAATCCCATCCCCGCAGGGGATTTATTCCCAGGATTTGTCCCACTTAAGGTAGGAGGCCCCACAGAAGTCCCAGCTGTATCCCCACACCCACAGCCAGCTCCAGGGCTTTCCCCACCACCAGGGGCTCAGCAACTGGTGGGGGCACAAACAGCAAACCCCCATGGAGGTTCCTGGGCTCTTTGGCCACCTGAGATGTGGGCTTTGCCAAGGCACAGGATGGTGCCAGGTGTGGTGCATGGGCCAGGCTGCAGGAGGGGGCACGGCATGGGCATTTCTAGGCACGTCCCACCCAGTGCCCCATGCAGGGCTGTCACCCAGCAGCTCTCATGCTGTAGTAGGATGCTTGCCTGCTCTGGGATGGGGCCAGGATCCTTGCAGACAGCCTTGCAGCCACGGAGCCGGGGAGCTGCTGCACACTGAGTAAAGCCAGAGCTTCCCATCCTTTGCTTTGAGCTGGAGGTGTAGCCAGGGCTGATGAGACCCCCAGCAGAGGGGAGCTGGTGGAGCAACCTGCATCCACCTGAGAGCCCCCGCAGGGTTTCCATCAACAGAGGAACGCGTGGGGCCACAAACAGCAGCTTGAGGATGGGTGTGCTGCCTGCACAGATGGACACGTGGTGGGGGGACAGACCCTGCCCCCGACCCCTCCGTCCAGACGCATCCCATCCGGACTCTGGGCTATGCTGCACCCACAGCGAACTCAGGCTCCTGGCAAATCCCATTGTTGGACATTTTCCAGTTCATCTGTAAAGCAAATGCAATTATCTGCCGTGGCTGTCAAGGTTGATTGCAGTATTTACTCCAGGCCTTAAGCAGCGGCCAGGTGGAGCTGCTGGCGGCAGGGTCCAGCTGCTGCTGTGATTGGGAACGCAGCGACAGGAGCATGGAGCTGCACTGGAGGAGTGGGGCTGAGGGGGCCGGTGGGCTTCAAATGATCCCTCGAGGAGTGGGCTGCAAATCATCTGTGCACAATGCGGTGCTGAAAGGGGATGTTGAGTGACGGGAGGGTGAGCGTGGTGCAGGGAGAGGGGGCACGGCAGCTGGGAAATGGGGCCAGCGGCGCGGCCATGGGGCACAGCAGCAGTGGGGGTGCCTTGGGTTCAAAGCAAAGCTGTCTGCAGCTCTTCCTGAGCGCAGGATGTGATGGGAAATGCAAAGCAAAAGGCAGAAAATGCTTCGGAAATGCTCAAAGTGTGGGGCTGCCCAGCTCTGTGGGTGCTGCAGGCTGAGCCCCATGATGTCCCCAACCCCGTGCCGTCCCCAACCCCGTGCCGTCCCCAACCCTGTGCCATCCCCAACCCTGTGCTGTCCCCAACCCTGTGCCATCCACCCGCAGTACCCAGCTCTGCCGTTGCCATGGGAATGCAATTCTCCAGCTCAGCAGATGAGTTGCAAAATCCTCTCTCCATTTTTAAAAGCAGAGAGGTGGATTTCAGGAGGGCCCCCCAGGAGCTGCAGCGCTGCAGCACAGGGTCACCTGTGGGCAGCTATGGGCAGCAATGGGTCGTTGTGTTCTTGAGGGAGATTTCGGTGCAAAAAAGGGGTTCTTTGGGCTTTGACCTTCGGAGGCTTGGTGCTGACTGAGGATGGGGGGATGGCGTGTGCCTCGAGCCAGAACCTGAACTTGTCCCAGAAGGTGTCAAAGCCAAAGAGCAATAAAGTGCGGTCGATTACTCAGGGGGTGAGAATTAATCTGCTCCGAGGAGCCGGGCAGCGAAGATGAAATTGCAAACTAGCCCCATAATGGCCTGAAGAAATGGGTTGATTTCACCGTCCAGTGGTTAGAAAACATTATTAACAAGATCTGAAAGTGACGGGCAGCTGAGCAGCACGGTGCAGGCTGATGGGAGCGGTTCTTCCTTTGTAAGGCAGAGCAGTTCTGCACTGTGGCAGGTTTTGTTGTGTGATTTGGGGGTGGGGGGGGGGGTCCTGAGGCATCCACGGTTCCATTGAGCTCATCCTGGAGCTGGGAGCAAAGGGGGGGTGGGCTGCATCCTGCCCTGAAAGCCGCTTATGGCTTTAAACCGCCTTTAGGATTCAGTTTTAATTACAATGGCTTTAGTGGGGAAAGCTGGAACTGATGCGGGGTGAAGCAGCTCGGTGCTGGTGGAGGTGGGGAGGGGGAGTGGGACCCCCTGCCTCCATCCTGCCTCCAATCCTGCCTCCATCCTGCAGGGGAGCCACCTCCGTGGTGTACAGCTGTGAGGAGAAGGGCACACGTACCCCATATGCTGCCAAGATCCTGAAGAAGACAGTGAGTGTTGGTGGCACTGCGGGTCTGGGAGCGTGAAGGGCATTGGGATGGGGATATGGGGACGTGGGGATGTGGGGACGTGGGGATGTGGGGATGTGGGGATGTGGGGATGTGGGGATGGGGATGGAGATGCCAGGCTCTGCAGTGCAGGGCTGGGGGGGGGGGGGAGCACAACAGGCTCAAATTCTGGGGCAGATCCTGCCGCTGCAGTGGGAATGGCCGTGGGGGGCTGTGCAGTGGAACCAGCAGTGGTGGTGATGGATGTCAGCGGGTTCTGCCTTCCAGATCGACAAAAAGATCGTGAGGACGGAGATCGGGGTCCTGCTGCGCCTCTCACACCCCAACATTGTGAGTAGGAGGCCGCAGTGCCCCCATCCCAGCATGGCGCTGGGTGAAGCCATCACCCCGTCACCCCATCACCCGGCCCCCTTGGTGCCCTATGGCACAGCGCAGCCCCGCTCAGCGCCGTCCCCTCCTTTCCCATCACGGCGCAATGGGGGCTCAGCCCCTCCATAGCTGCTCCCCACCCCCCACCCCGCTCCCCATCGCCCTCAGCTTTCCATTCGGTGAGCAATTTCCACCGAGGAGATGAAATGAGCACCGAAGCCAATTGCCCATCAGCGAGGAATGCTGCGAGGGGAGATAAGAGGCGAGGAGAGGGCGAGGGGCTCCGTGCTCCCTGCACCCAGCACTGGGGGCAGCAGCTCCTCCATCCCAACACAGCAGAGGAGGGGACCAGGTTTGATACACCAATAGAAACGCCACCAGCTTTGCTTTGTGCTCTCCCACACCCTCCCCATGTGCACCCATGGGTGCCTCGGTGCTAAGAGTTTCCATAGGGAGCCCCGAGCTGGCAGCTGCTGCATCTCCTTCTATACAACAGCGCCTTCGGTCCGTTTGCTAGCATTGAAACCAACCTCGACGGTGGATGATAATAGGATTGTAAACTTTTGAAGTTAATAGGAAAATTATAGTGCTTGTGTGTATTATTATAATGCAGTCAGCTGCCGCCGGCCCTGCGGGGTATCACGGCTCGTCACCCGGCCTGCGAAGGTAATGATTAAAGCCCCATGAAATCCGCAGTGTCACAAAAGTCTTAAGAAGCGTGAAATGCTCTGTTTTCTGACTTAAAAAAAAAAAAAAAAAAAAAAAAATTAAAAAAAATATATATTGCATTTTTGACTTCTTTTTAAGAGAGAATCTGTTAATTCCAGATTCGCCGCACGGGCACAAAGCGTTTGTGCAGACCTCGCATGGCGTCTGAAGGGAAAATGATAAGGAAAATGGAGATTGTTTCACGCTCCTTCCATGCAGAGCACTGCTGGTGCTGCTCCCCTATGGGTGCTGCTCATGGGGGCCGCGGGTGTCACAGCTCTGGAGGTGGCATCGCAGCTGGGCTGTGAAATCAACGTGTGTCCTCAGCTCTATGAGTCGATAGGGCTGAAGTCCTGAGGAGGAGCAGCCCCTGCCTCCCCCTTAAAGCATGATTAAGTGAGCGAGGCAGTTCCAGATCTGGGTTGAGACAAACAGGAGAGGAGGGGATGTGGGGGGGGTGTCTGTGCCAGTGCTGCCACACCTGGAAGTTACGTGGTGGGAGTGAGCAGGGTCCTATGGCACCAGCACAGCCCCGTCCCAATGGCACAGCCATGTCCCAGTGGCAAACCCCAATCCCAATGGCACAGCCTTAACCCCAATAGCACAGCCCTAACCCCAGTGGCAAACCCCAATCCCAATGGCACAGTCTTAACCCCAATGGCAGAGCCTTAACCCCAAAGGCACAGCCCTGTTCCACCAGCACAGCCCCAACCCCAATGGCAAACCCCAATCCCAATGGCACAGCCTTAACCCCAATGGCAAACCCCAATCCCAATGGCACAGGCTTAACCCCAATGGCAAATCCCAGTGGCACAGCACTGTCCCAATGGCACAGCCCCAACCCCAATGGCACAGCCCCAACCCCAATGGCAAACCCCAATGGCACAGCCCTGTCCCAATGGCACAGCCTTAACCCCAAGGCAAACCCCAATCCCAATGGCACAGCCTTGACCCCAATGGCAAATCCCAATGGCACAGCCCCAACCCCAATGGCACAGCCCTGTTCCAATGGCACAGCCTTGACCCCAATGGCAAATCCCAATGGCACAGCCCCATCCCAATGGCATAGCCCTGTTCCAATGGCACAGCCTTGACCCCAATGGCAAATCCCAATGGCACAGCCCCATCCCAATGGCACAACCCCATCTGCTGCCACCCATTCTCCTCCCTTTCAGATCAAACTGAAGGAGATCTTCGAGACACCCTCGGAGATTGCTCTGGTGCTGGAATTGGTGACGGGAGGAGAGCTCTTTGACAGGTAGGGGTTGCAGCCCCAGGGGAGGGTGAGGATGGAACGGGGCTGAAGGACACCCCTATGGGGTTGGGGATGGGGGGTGAGGGCACGTCTTGACTGCTGTGCACCCACAGGATCGTGGAGAGGGGCTTCTACAGTGAGCGGGATGCGGCCCACGTGGTCAAGCAGATCCTGGAGGCTGTGTTGGTAACGTCTCCGTGTCCCCATTGTGGTTTGGGGGCATCGCTGTGGGTCTGGGAGCATCGCTGCAGGCCCAGAGCCGTGCTGTCTGGGGAAGGTCACTGCCACGCAACCTGGAAATGGGGTTTCCATGGCAACAGATAGGTTTTAAAAATGGAAACTCTGAACGGGAAACGTCCTTCCTCTGCTGCCCTGCTAAAGCCTTTCCTCCCCCCATCCCCGCCGTCTCTCTCTCCGCAGTATTTGCATGAGAATGGAGTGGTGCACCGGGACCTGAAGCCGGAGAACCTGCTGTATGCAGACCTGTCCCCCGACGCTCCCCTGAAGATCGGTGGGTGCTGAGCAGAGGGGCTGCACCCCGGGGCTTCCCAGCCTGGTGGGCACCCATCAGTCTGACCCCTCCCTGTGTGTCCCCAAGGTGACTTCGGGCTCTCCAAGATCGTGGATGAGCAGGACACCATGAAAACCGTCTGTGGGACACCGGGGTACTGCGGTGAGCAGTGGGGGTGTGGGGCAGAGGAACATGGGGAGGGTGGGGGGGGAAAGGGGGACCTCCTGCCTGGCACTCCTCTTCAGTCTGCCCCACAAAGAGCCCAGAATTGGGGGCTGGAAGGAGACGGGGACAGGTGGCAAAAGTCTGTGATGCACGAATGCTGTTTGTCATCAGTCCCCAACACAAATCAGCTCCGTGCTGAGCTCTGCACGCAGGAGGTGCCCACGAAGGGTTTTCCTCCTGGATTTTAACCCCCATCTCTGCTTCCAGCCCCTGAAATCCTGCACGGCTGCCCCTACGGCCCTGAGGTGGACATGTGGTCGGTGGGTGTCATCACCTACATCCTGTGAGTATTGCTTATGGGCTGCGAGCCCTTGGCTGTGCCGTGTCCCTGCGTGGGGGCCTGGGGGCACTGGGGATCCTCTGCTCTTTCCAGGCTCTGTGGGTTTGAGCCCTTCTTTGACCCACGTGGGGACCAATACATGTACAGCCGCATCCTCACCTGCGACTACGAGTTCGTGTCCCCGTGGTGGGACGAGGTTTCCCTCAATGCCAAGGACCTGGTGAGTCACTGAGCTTCAGGGCAGAGCTTGAGGCTGTGTGAAGCGAGTGGATCGGGTGTAAGAATGACAGAGCCAAGAGTCAAATAGAGCCAAATGGAGCAGTGTCACGGTCAGTGCTTCTCTGCTCCTGTGCATCTGTATTCCTTGCAAACGAGAGGCTGTGAGTCCACCAAGAGCATTGCACAGAGGTTGGGCATGGGGGGCACTCGACAAATGACCATTTTGGGGTTTTTTTTTTTGCACGTTGAAATCGGCCACAGGTCAGAAAACTGATCGTCTTGGATCCCCAGAAGAGACTGACGGTCTACCAGGCTCTGGAGCATCCCTGGGTGACTGGAAAAGCAGCCAAGTTTGCCCACATGGACAGCACACAAAAGAAGCTGCAGGAATTTAACGCCAGGAGGAAACTGAAGGTAAAACCTGACGGATCCCTCCCACTTTCCTCCTCTTGCACAGAACTTGTCCCATCCATGGGCTGCGCTCGCTGGGGCTGAGCAATCCCTGCTCTGAGCAGCAAAATGCCGAGCAGGGGCAGCCTGGGGGTTGAACCAGGTGTGTGTGTGCATCATTCCTACTGACGCCATCACGCTCTGCCTGCAGGCTGCCATGAAAGCCGTGGTGGCTTCCAGCCGCTTGGGCAACCACGGCCACCACGACTGCTCCAGGAACCGGGGGGGCCCCCGGGGGAGCACTGAGGCCACCGCTGCATCCGAGGAGCTGGAGGCGTTCCCTGCTGTGCCCAAAATGCCCATCAACGGGGCGAGCTGCAGGAGCTGATGGTGCCCGGCTCCCAGCAGCAGCGCGGGGGGCTCTGGGGCAGCCGTGGGGATGGCAGCACAGGGTGCATCCCTGCGTGGTGTCCTGGTGCTGCTGTGGCTGTGCGTCCATCCCCACCCCGCAGGGAAGCAGCGCTGGCGACTCCTGTCTTCCAACAACCCAACAGCTTTGGCTGCTGTGGCGTTACGAGTGTCCCAGCTGCTTAAAAGCGAGGAGCAAACAGCAGGGAAAAAAAAGAAAAAAGGATTTCTTTCACCTTCCCAACAAAGGCAGCGAGTTGTCGCCGTTATCTCTGCAACAGAGTTCTGTAAATAGTCCTCAAAGGCATCACTGCAGAGGGGGGGAGTGGCCAGCAATGGGCGCTCGGTCTCCAGCCCCATTGCACCCACCAGCCCCACTGCAGAAGGGGGGAGGGGAGGGTCGGACCTCCCCCCAGAAACCGCCTGCCTGCAGCTCCTCGGTGTCTTTAGGTGGTAGATGAGCTCTGTTTGATTCGTGCTTTCGTGACGCTGCGGTTTCATTCGTTCTGGTGTTCGGTTCGGTGTGTGCTGTGTGGGAGCAGCAGGGCTGGCGGTGAGGAGGGCTGCCTTGGTTGCGTTCTGACAGACGTTTTAATGAAGAACAATGCAATTATTTCTACGGGGCAGCGTCAGGCTTTGTAACACGGTGCTGTTGTTTCTTCATTGGGGACGAGGAGTTTATACTGCATTTCTGTTCGGTTTTTTAAGACTAATGAAATCCGAGGACAAACTTCTTGAAATGAGATTTTTTTAGGCATTTCTTTACCAAGCTGCAGGATGAACATTTGTGGATTTTAATACAGAAGAAGAAATGAGACAGGAAAAGCCATACTACGTGTGCTGGAGAGAAGGGACTGCAGACAAAAGGTACAGCTTTGCTTAAGCTGAGAGCTGCAATTGCAGACAGTCTGGAGAGGGTTGGTTGGTAGATGCAGAGCTGTAACCAGGGATGCAGGAAGGGAAACGTAACACAGTGATTTTGTACTTATTTACAGCACAAACAGAAATCCTAAGGATGACAGTAAGGGCTGATCCACGCTTTATTGTGCTCGTTTATGTTTAGGGTGCTCATAAAGCCAATTACAGAGGAGAGATCAGATGCATGAGAGAATGGACAAAGGAAATGATGCTCATTTTTGTTATTTCCTCTCTTCCTTCCCTGCTTGAAGACAGGGGGCAGAATGCAGCGCTGTTCTGAGCTCTGCTCTCCATCCTGCAGATGTGCAAACCCCATGGAAGTGTCCATTCTCAACAGTGGGGCCTGAACTTCACGTCTGCTATTTATTAAATCAGGTATTAATAACATTAATTCACACACTCTGACGTGAAGGACAGATTTAAAACATCATGCAGGAGAAGGCCAGGGAGCTCAGCACAGGAGCAGGGACATCGCTCTGCCCTCAGACTGCTCCTGGTAGCAGAAAACAAAGCACCACTGAGATAACGGGTAATAAAGTGTCATCCTAGGGAGACAACCCAGGGGAAATTGTAGCCAGAAAAAGAAGGAAAAAAAAGGGAGTTTGTCTCTTCTGTCAACAAAGTATTATTCCACAAACATCCGTACTTGGAGGTAGGGAAAGCAGTGTCAATCCTATGGGACACGCCATTTCGGTCTGTATGCTGTTTTCAGAATGTGTTTTAATAACTTATTTCTTCGGTATAGTGGTTACATTTTCAATATCGCAGGTATTTATAAAAGAGCATAGACAGCAAATAAAAACATCTAACGTCCTAACGCGTGCTGTGTCTGAATGGCTGGAAGCCAATATGGCTGCGCCCATGCGGTACGACTCCTCTCCGGCTCTATCGGTCAATCCGTTCAGACTGGGCTGACTACCGGTCAATCTATTCACGCTGGGCTGAGGCCCAACGACACCAAGCGCTGGGTGCTGCCCTTCGGGCACCGCAACCCCACGGTGCGGGACTGCCGTGGGTCGCAGCTCCCGGGCCGCCCACGTGCGCGCAGCGCGCACATGGCTCCGCCCTGTGACGTCACCGCCTCGGCGGAAGCGGAAGTGACGCTCATTAGCGGAGAGGCGGGGAGTTCCTCCCGCCCTTTCCATTAGGGCGGGGCAAACAGAAAACCGGGCGCACTGATTGGCCGTGCAGCGAGGGTGGGAAGC
>NC_136838.1:3555747-3705294 GCF_951394365.1 Tetrao urogallus
ACTGATTGGCCGTGCAGCGAGGGTGGGAAGCAGGAGGAGCAGGGAGTCGATTGGTTGTAGCGCTGCTAGGAGCAGGGCGGCGCATGCGCAGGGGGAGGCGCGGTGGGCGGGAAGGCGGCGGCGTCCCAGCTGCGGGCGGAGGGGCGGGGCGAGGCGGAGCGGGGCTCCTCCTCCTCCTCCTCCTCCTCCTCCTTCCCCTCCTTCCCGCCGGGCGGAGGCCGCGGGCGTTCGCTGCTTTCGGTATCCGGGTCCCGGGTTCCGGTAGCGGCGGTGCCGCCGTTTGGGAGTTAAAGCGCCGCGTGGTGGCGGTTGAGAGCCGCTCGAGTGCTGCGTTACGCCGCGGAGGGCTGGAAGGAGGCGGCCGGAGCGCCCCGAGTTCTGGTCATGCTTTATTCCTTTTACCTCAGAGCTTCTCCTTCCCTGTGTGAAACGCATGGCGAACCGGGGCTGCGTCCTGTGCCGCTGGAGGGGGCGGCTGTGGCCGGCGAAGGTAAAATAAGGCTGGGGGATGGAGAAGGGTGAGGATGGCAGCCCCGGTGTGTGGGAACAGGGCTGAAATTGGGGCTGTGATCCACGCGAGGGGCGGGGCTGACGGCTCAGCTGGGTGCTGTCGGCTCCCTGGGAGCGTTTGAGTCGGGAAAAGGGGGATATATTGCAAAGAAAGCAACGAAATGCTTTTGAAAGTCGTTGTGAAGTCAGGCCTGTCCTGCAGCCTCCACGCACTCATAAGGCACTTGAAATGCCTCTTTTTTTCGTGTAGGTTTTGTCAAAGCCTGGGCTTGCTGAGGATCCCCCTATCGCCAACGCACAGGAGGTTCTGGAGGTTGAAATAATCAGCTTAAAAGAGAGGTGAAGTATCTCTGTTACCATTTTCTTTCTGCTCTTAAATGCAAGCAAAAAAAAAATATGTGAGCTTTAATGTGAAAGCATGCACGCAATCAGCTGAGTGACTCGCAGCCTCATTCTGGTGTGTTTTCAGGGTCAGTGTGAAGCAGGAGGATGCTGTGCCCCTGGAGGAAGCGAGCATAGAGGACATCGTCTCTAACTTAAGTGAGCGTAGAGCATTTGTTGCCTGCTGCGTTTTGTGCTCAGAAAATCAGATCTTCAGTTTGGTGGAAAATAGTGTTGTTGTGTTTCCAGGGGTGTCTCCTGTGGTTTTCTCCCCTTTCTCTTCCCATTAAATCAGTGAAGACAGAAAATAGACTAGATGTTCTTAAGCCACTTGGGTTTCTCCTGAAGGAATGGGGAGGGAACTTGTGTGTACCTGCATGGCGTTGTTACCTTGTGCTGTCTGCTGCTTCGCCTCAGAAATCACAGATGGTTTCGATGTTGCCTTAGGAAAAGGGTGTAGCGTAGATGCAACTCTATTTCTGGTACGCTAACAAGGGTGGTTGTGCTTACTGCCTCTTCTTCCTCATCAGGTGAAAAGATAAATCCGGATGAGGCTGTGGAAGAACTGAAATATCGTTGTGCTCTTAAAACTGCCTTGGATTCCTTGGAAGAAAATGTACCAACCAGAGAAGAGCCACCTTCAAAGGCAGGGCCGAGTACTCGCTTGTCCTGGGCAAACGGTGCCAGGTCTCTCTCATCTTCCCCATTAAGCAGCTGTCAGCCACTCTCTAAGGAAGACTTGGAGTCTGAGAGCCTCAACAGGAAAAGAAAGCAGAGAAATAGCCCCAACCTGAGGACTGGTACAAAAAAACAAAACCTGAGGTGTTCTTTAATTCCAGAGGAGAGTCCTGGAGTGAATGAAAACGGAACAAAACTCTCAAAGCGTAGCACTGGGGAGCTGTGCAACACATCAAACTCAGACAGCGAGAATTGCACGGCGCCAGGATCGCCGCCGTTATCAAGAGAGAAAAAAACAAAGCCCAGACAGTTGAAAAAATCCCTAACGAGTAATAAAGCCTCACTGAAGCTAAAGGAGGAGAAATGTAAGCAAGGAAGGAGAGCAAGAGGTGCAGGATCACCTGGGTCGCTTCCAAATGGTTCCTCCAAAGGCCGAGGGCAGCCCCCTGCTGAAGGCGCTTCTGTGTCTGCGTCCTGCAGCTCTGGCACGGCGCTGCCTGGCAGGAGCAGGGTGAGCACCAGGCAGCAGCCCAGAGCCCAGATGTTACTGCGCTCGTCTTCCAAAAATGCCTCTGTCTCGCAGAGGAGCACTGGAAGAGAGAATAGAAACAGAGCCAAACAGGTAAATGAGAGGAAAAAGGCAAGGAGTCTGAAGCAAGCGAAAGGAAAACAAGAGGCCGAGGCAGGCGAGTCCTCGTCCAGGAAAAAGGAGTGCAGAAACAGCCCTGAGCCTTCAGCTGGGCTGTGTGACTGCAGAGTGCTGTCTGCTGGCGTTCTCTCTCGGCTGCAAGAGGAGGAGGATGAGGATGAGCCGCCTGAGGTTATGGACAGAGCAAAGGAGTTCCACCTGCCTGACTTTGAGGAAGAGGAAGGTGGGCACGCTGCTCTTAGGGTGTGCAATCTGCATTCCTTCTGATTCACAGGCGCCGTTTATCCCTGTAGCAGTTGTGTTTTTGTGGAGGTGGTTCTTGAGCTGCTGGGTTGAATCCTTCTGTGTTTTTAAGCCCTGGGGAATTCAGGTTATATAAAGGGACAGAAGGGTACAGAATCCTGAAAGCAGCATCCTTTCCTATGGCTCCTCTCCCTTTTTTTGCCTCATGTTCAGGCTGTTTACCCAGGCTGAGGTCTGTGTGGTGCTACAGGTGCCCCGTGGCTCACGTTGCTGCGGGGTGATGCTGCTGCTCTCACACTGGGATGAGGGTGAGGGCTGTGCCACGCTCACAGCTGTGTTGCTGTTGCAGGACTGGAGCCCTCAGGGGTGTCTTCTGAGAGGCCGTTCTGTGAGAAGCTGTGTCAGCTCTCAGATCTGGTGGAGGAGGAGGAGGAGGAGGAGGAGGAGCTTCCCAGCATTCTGTCTCATCAAGGTGAGGCATGGGTGGTATTTCCTTGAGACCTCAGCAGCATCAGCATGCCCTGTTGGTTTCTGCGTGCTGCTGACTTGCTGACAAGTTCTGGTAAACCCTGATGGTGAAACCTCACCTTTCTAGCAAACAAATCCAGCTTTGCTCAGGCTTGGAATAAAACGCCTTCATCGGGTGCTGCAGGAGGGCTGTTTGGAACAGCATTTCTTGCCACAATGTGAAACTGGGCAAGGGTCTGAGATTTGAGACTTCTGAGCTTCTATCTTGTATGCAGAATATAATTTCTGTATATTCAGAGCTCTTGCCTTGTGTGAGGGCAGGATGTTGTGCTACTTCAGTTGGGATCTGTAAAAGCATCAAAGCAGAACTCGCTGGATATTCCCTGTGTGATGAGGCAGCATGAATTCACTTTTCCTGCTTTTCTCTTTCATTATTTTTTCGTTACAGAACCAGAATCAATTGACAAAGGGATTTTGGTGTGGTGCAAGTGGCAAAGATACCCATATTGGCCAGCAGTGGTAAGAGCAGCTCGCTGTTCACAGGGATGTGATGTTTGCTGGGGGCTGATGGGGAACAACTGACAGTTCTTGAGCCTTTCTTGCCCTTCTTGTCCTGTGTGGAATCTGTTGTGCTTGTCTGCTAAATCAGAAACTGCAGTGAAACCAAGGATAACAGAAAAGCTGCACATAATAAAGCACACGTGAAATAAATGTGGTTGGGGAGCGTTTGCTTCTGTTGGAGCAGAGGATTCCTCCTCAGCTCCTGTATCACGAGTTCAACTGCAGCCTTCTCTGAGGATTAAATAAATCCTTGGTGTGATAACAGAAGTGCTGCATGGGGTGCTGTGACGTGGGGCTCGAGGCAGGGCTGCAGGTGCTCCCTCTTGGTAAGGATGTGAGACTTGATGCCATCAGCCCTTCCTCTGTCTGCAGGTGAAGAACGTGAAGCGGAAGCACAGGAAGGCAAACGTGCTCTTCATAGAGGGCAACACAAGCGAGAAGAACAAGAGGTGAGCGCTGTGGGTTCTGCTCAGGTGCTGGGCAGCCTCCTGTTGGTGGGATGGCAGGGCTGGGATCAGGTGGGATTCCTCTGCTTTGGGCTCTGTTCTGTTTCCTCCGTGAGCTGTGCTAGGGAATTCCTCAGGCTGATTTTTGGGGAAGGTGTGAAAGCCCTGTGAAGGAGCAGCTGCAGGTTTGGCCGCCTTCCATCCCTAACTTTGTGGTTTTTTTGTGTGTGTCAACAAGTTTCTCAGTGTCTCTTCGGAACCTGAAGCACTTTGACTGTGAAGAAAAGCAGGACCTGATTGTAAGTGCTACAAGTAACCCTTGGCTGCAGTGCATACAAAACATCTTGCACGCAGTGTGTGCTTACCCTACCGGGTGTCTGCTCTCACTTTGGCTGCTCTCTCCTAAGATCCTCTTCCACTCAATACATTGCTTAAACATAATTGTGTTGCACAAACTAGATTATACCATGGGAATAGGCTTCTCCTTGGTCAGGTTATGGGTGCTGCTGAGAACGTGGGCAGTGGGTGGGAGCTGGTTGTTTAGGGTTCCAACTGTGTTTTCACTTGTTTTCCACATGCCAAAGCCACCAGTGCTTAATTACAGAAGTTGAATGGCAAGGCAATATAAAAGAAATGGGGTGAGCTTGGATTAGTTGTTGCTGCTCCTTGGACAGGCAGCACTTAGACCTGCGTGTGGCTCCTCTCTTGCAGGACCAAGCCAAAAAAGACTATTGCCAGGAAATTGAGTGGTGCATTCAGTTGATTTCTGACTATCGGATCAGAGTGGGTGAGTGCTGTGTGCTGAAGGCAGCCAGACCTGCAGTCACAAACTGAGGCTGCCAGCTCTGTTGCCGTAGCTGGACTGATAACAACCTGTTCTCTGGGCTTTTCAGGTTGCCATTCGTTTACTGGATCCTTCTTGGAATACTTTGCTGATGATATCAGTAAGTGAATTGGCAGGGAGGTTTCTTGCTGGGACTTCTAGGAGAGAAGCTTGGCTCTGATTTGGTACAAGTGTTTGGGTTGGGTTGGTGAGGCACGCTGAAACCTGTTGGTTGTGCTCTGAGGCTTTCAATCCCACAGAGGAAGTTCAGTGTAATCAGTGAGCTGGTTGTTAACGGCTTCACATTGGAGCAAGCTGTTCTCAAAGCTCGTGTTCATCTCAATACCTTCTGCAGTGTGATTTCTTTTTTCAAGGCGAGTCCCTCCCCCTCCTTCAAGAGGGGAAGGAAAAGCCCTCCTCATCAAAACCTCCTCATCAAGAAAGCCTTTATTTGGGGTCTGCATATAAGTGCATATGCCAGAAAGCCCCTTATTTTACCTGAGTTTGAATGGTGGTGGCTTTTCTTGCAGGCTACCCTGTCAGGAAGCAGTACCAGCAGAGCTCAGCCCAAATGACCTTTCCCAACGTAGCAGAGGAAGATCTGGAGGACTCTGCGTTAGAAACTTCCCCTCAGAAGCCCTGCAGGAAGCTGCTGCCTGACAGGACCAGGGCTGCCAGGGACAAAGCCAACAAAAAGATCGTGGAGTTCATCGTGAAGACCAAAGGAGCAGAGGAGCACCTGCTGGCCGTTCTGAAGTGCAGGAAGGAGTCCAGGTGGATGAAGGACTTCCTGAGTTCACGGCAGTACGGAACCTGCGTGGAAACTTATTTAGAGGATGAGGAGCAGTTGGAGCTGGTGGTGAATTACCTGAAGGAAGTGGCGTACCATGAAACAGACACTGCAGACCTCCGTCGGCTGCTTGGGGATGGAGTAAAATTTATTTTAGATGTCCTTTTGCCTGAAGTAAGTAAACGTGAAACACTGAATAAAGAGAATGTGGAAGTAGATAACGTAGCTTAAGCTCAGTGACTGCTGGAATGATCTGGGTGTAGTGGAGCCCACCTGCTGCCCTGAGTGCAGTTGAGCTCAAGGGGCTGGGCCTAAATTTGCTCCCTCAGGAGCTTTGCCTGGGGAAAACCTTGGTAAGGTGTGGGAGCAGATTTGCTGTTAAGAGAATCTTATTTTCCTTGTAAAAGCAGTGTCCTGGGTGTGCTGAAGGACAAATCTGTAGCACCTACCGGGTTTCCCTCCACAAAGGTGCATCCAGGTTTCCAAAGGGAGTCTCATCCCAAAGATGTCTCAGCCAATGAGCAGGACTTCAAGCCTGCTTTTAATTTTGTAACTTAGGTTTTTCTTTTGCTCTTGTCAATGAACCAAATGCTTTTATAGGCTATCATTTATGCCATTTCTGCTGTGGACGATATAGACTACAAAAAGGCAGAAGAGAAATACATGAAAGGACCATCTGTGAGCAAAAGGTACGTTCCTATGTTCAGCATCTCCGGGTTTTCCTCGTTGGTTTACTGTCTGTGTGGAGCAGTGGGAAGTTCAGCACCCACCCCAGCAAGACAAGGGGTCTCATTTAAATGCTGGGATGGCTAAACACAGAGTTCCTGCGACATGCAGAGCTCTGCAGAAGCTTGAACGCTTTCGACTTCTGCTTGAATTAACAGCCTTCCTCCTTGCTCTTAGGGAGAGAGAAGAGTTTGACGAAGAAATTCTGGAGAGGAAGAGGCTTCAGGCTGAGCTGATGGCTGCAGGCAGCGTGTGAACGGCAGCAAACGCTTTCCCAATTACACCCCAGCCTTGTGTACATCTCCAAAGCTGCGGCTGTGACAGTGCTGCATTACATTACCACCACGCACAGTTGTACCTTCAGTCCTTGTTCTCACCTCTGTGCTGCTGGAAGTGCTGTGAGCTGTGTGTGTGCTGCTGCTCTGTGCCCTTGATGTGGACTCTGGGAAAGAAGCCTCTGCTGTCCTCAGAAGAATGCAGGCTGGCGTTGCGGAGCCAAAGGCTGGGACGGGGTTGGCTCTTTTCCTTTATCTGTCATTAAAGGTGTGAGGAATAAAACTGGTTCTGAGTGAAGCAAACTCAGTCCTGGCTCTTTGTGGCTGGGGGGGGGGGAGCCAATGAGGTCTGTGTGTGCTTAAAAAGAAAAAGCTGGGTTTTTTTGTTTTTCCTTTCTAAAAGCAGCCCTATTTTGCAGCCTGTCTTTAGATAATGTTTTCCAGGCATGCTTTCAGTCGTGTTTCTTTTTCTGATTTGTACTTAAGCCCTGCTCCAGCTGAAGTTTAATGTGCTGCAGCTGTGTGACGGCGGTTATCAGTTACAGAATGCTTAATTGGGGCATCACAGCGAAAGGGGGTGCGTGTCAATAAACTCGAAGCTGAGCGCTGCGTTAAAAAATAAAATGGGGCTGTGGGGAGGTGAAGGGAATCGCCCTTTGCGGCGGCGCCAAAACGTTCTGCCGAAACCCGGGATCGAACCAGGGACCTTTAGATCTTCAGTCTAACGCTCTCCCAACTGAGCTATTTCGGCTGCGTGACAGCGGTGGCCTCCCACTTCCTGTCAGCTGACTCCGCCGTTGGGGGGGGGGGGGGGGAGAGAGGGGGGCTGCAGGGGGGTTCGCGCGGGGCGGAGGAGGCGGTCGCGCCCCGCACCGCTCCGTCCGTTCCCGCAGCGCCCCGCCCGCCCGCATTCCCACAGCGGCGGTCGCGGGGCGGCGCCGGCAGCGCGGTCTCTGTGGCGCAATCGGTTAGCGCGTTCGGCTGTTAACCGAAAGGTTGGTGGTTCGAGCCCACCCAGGGACGGCCGCTTGGTTTTTGTTTCCTGGTTTTTTTTTTTTTTTTTTTTTTTTTTTTTTTAGTGTATATATATGCTCGGAGAGGGCGCTGCGCTTGGGGCCGCACCGGAACCTCGGATACACAGCCGCCGATCGTCTGCTTTCTGCCGCTGCCCCGCGCCCAGCGGAACCTCCCGCGCCGCCCTCGTTTTCCACCGGCGCGTTGAAGCAGCGGACCGCGCGCTGCCGGAACGTTGTGTGCGGTGCACCGCGGCCAGAGGTCCCCTGAAGGGCTGCGGGACATGGCGGCACTGCGCCGTGAGCGGGGCCGGGGGGCGGCGGGGAGCGGGGCGAGGCCGTGCGGGGCTGCGGGTGGGACCGGGCCGGGGTGCGGGATGGCGGGGATCCTGGGTGGCAGCTCCGGGTTCAGCTCCGGGTTGGGACGCGCTGAACGCCGGCCGGGTGCGTCCCCCAACACTGGCCGGGGCTGAGCTCCGTGTGCTCTCCTCGCTGAGCTCCGTGTGCTCTCCTTGCAGGTCTCGGCCTCCCGCGGCGTGCCGTGCTGGCCTGGCGGTGAGCGGGGCCGGGGGGTTTTGGGGAGGGGGGCGGCTGAGGGTAAAAGATGGGGCTCCCTGGGTGTCCCATTCCCCCTCCCCCCGGCTCTGAGCGAATCGCTTTTGTTCTGCATCGTGGAGCCGGGTGAGATTTGGTGGCAGTGGCTCTCATTCCTGCAGGCCCAGCACGGTGACATCCCCTCCTGCTCAGCTGCTCCATCAGACATGTGCAGCCCAACATGCAGACAGGTAACCAGCCAGGCTACTCTCACGGGGTGAAACCCCACTGCTGCTGGGAAGGAGCAGAACATCTCTGTGGGTTCCCTGGGAAGTGACATCTCGATGCTAACGCATTCCGTGCTTAATAACTGAGGGCGACCTGTTTGTTCTCAGCTCCATCCAAGCGCAGCCAAAGAGCTCAGCTGTTGTCCCGAAAAAGTCCTACGTCCCCACGAGCAGGGGGGAATACGTCATCACCAAACTCGATGACCTGATCAACTGGGCACGGAGGGTGAGTCGCTGCTCCTGTCTTAAAGCACTTTGCTCTGTCAATCACCTGCGTGGCGTCTCTGCTTTCAGTGTGCCCCTCCCAACTCCTAGACATGAGCCAGCAGTGCGTGCTTGCAGCCCAGAAGGCCAGCTGCATCCTGGGCTGCATTAAAAGAGAAGTGGCCAGCAGGGAGAGGGAGGCGATTGTCCCCCTCTACTCGGCTCTTGTGAGGCCCCATGTGCAGAACTGCATCCAGATCTGGGACCTTCAGTACAAAAAAGACACAGAGCTCTTGGAATGGGTCCAGAAGATGATCAGAGGGCTGGAGCACCTCTCCTATGAGGAAAGGCTGAGGGAACTGGATTTGTTTAGTTTGGAGATGAGAAGGCTCCGGGGAGACCTCATGATGGCTTTCTGATACCTGTATAAACAGGGAGGGAACGGCTGTTTACAAGGGCATATAGTGGTGGGACAAGGGAGAATGCTTTTAAGCTGAGATGGGAGGTTTAGGTTGGATGTTAGGAGGAAGTTTTTCCCCCAGAGGGTGATGAGGCACTGGAACAGGTTGCCCAAGGAGGCTGTGGATGCCCCATCCCTGCAGGCATTCGAGGCCAGGCTGGATGTGGCTCTGGGCAGCCTGGGCTGCTGGTTGACGACCTGCACACAGCAGGGGGTTGGAACTGGATGAGCGCTGTGGTCCTTTGCAACCCAGGCCATTCTGTGACCCTATGACCCCTCTGTCTCCACTGCAGAGCTCCCTGTGGCCGATGACGTTTGGCCTGGCCTGCTGTGCTGTGGAGATGATGCACATGGCAGCTCCCCGCTACGACATGGACCGCTTCGGGGTTGTGTTCCGAGCGAGCCCCCGCCAAGCCGACGTCATGATTGTGGCTGGCACCCTGACAAACAAAATGGCTCCAGCCCTGCGAAAGGTATGGATGGGTGCCTCGAGGGGGGCTGTGCGTGGATGGAGAGCGCTCTGATCTGTCTGTGTCCTGCAGGTCTACGACCAGATGCCAGAGCCTCGCTATGTGGTCTCCATGGGAAGGTAACGACCTTAAGCTGGGTGGGGGAAACCATGTGGCTGAGGGGGAGGGAGCTCCATCCTTTCAGCCCTTTACAGAAGGCTTTGATATTTAACGAAATAAAGTAAATCAACGTTTCTTCTTGGTTAGGAGAGTATTTTGTCAGGTCCCTCTGAATTGCTGGCTCTTTCCGATGAAAGATTCTGTTGGTTTATTTGTGGCTGTCTCTGTAGGCCTCGCTATGCTCAAAATCTCAGAGTTTGCTTTTGGACTTAATGTTTCCACTGCGCAGCATCAAATATGGGATCTGTGGATCTCTGGCTCTGAAGCCACAGTGTTGGCACAGCAGAACTGACCCGGTGCTGCTGGATCTGAGTGCAGCTGAACTTGAGGATGGATGGGACAGAACGAGTTCTAGAAACGTTCTTTGTGCATGTGACAAAAAAAGAAAAAGAGGTTTTGCAGTGTGCAAAGGGGCTCCTCCACATCTGCTTCGTAAGAGCCATGGAAGTGGTTGAGCTTGGTCTGATTCAGCTCAGAGCACACGTGCAGCCTGCCTCCCAGCCAGGTCCCACGGGCGGCACACAGCTCTGTGCTCAAACTGAACGGCCCCCCTGCAAATCCCAGCACTCACTCCCCACGACACGCAGAAGCACCTCTTACCCTCGGGTGCCAGCTTAACATTTGCCTTTGCCTCTGCTAACGTTTCACTGAGCTGTGCTTAACAAACACCTTTTGCAGCTGTGCCAATGGCGGGGGTTACTACCACTATTCCTACTCTGTGGTGAGGGGCTGCGACCGCATCGTACCGGTGGACATCTATGTGCCAGGTAGGAGAGCAGCCACGGGGCTGGGTTGGAGCAGGGCTGCCGTGAAGTTGGTGATGCCACCCATCTCTTTCCCCCTCAGGTTGCCCACCCACGGCTGAAGCTTTGCTGTACGGCATCTTGCAGCTTCAGAAAAAAATCAAACGAGAGAAGAAGATTCAGATCTGGTATAGGAAATAGGCTCTTATTTATGACCTCCCCCTCACTGCCTGCGGCACCTACTTGCTTTCTACGCACAAAGATATCCGTTCTCACAGGCCTTCCAATAAAACTGTACGTGGTTAAGATGCTGCCCTGTCTTTAATACATTGCTCTTATCCTGAGTGAAATAAATGCCTGGGAGAAGGGAGGCATGAAACCTTGGGTTGTTCTTTGGCTTCGTTAGGAGTTGCAGCTGCCGAGTGTGGTTGGTTGCTGCAGGAGGCCTGAAGTCCTCTGGCTCAGGTAGAACACACAGCTCTGCTGTAGCAGCTGGGCTGTGCAGGATTTGTTTTCCTTTTCACAATGAAAGCAGCTCAGGCACTGGATCCTCCCCCAGCTGCAGGCTGCTGTCAGTGCTGGGGTTCTTTATGGGATCAGCACACATCCAGGGGAACCCCGTGGTGTCCATGAGCTCAGCTCTGCCTGCTTGTTTCTTAATTCCTACAAGGGATGGAACACACCTCGATGTGTACAGCAGAAGGAATTGCATCGGTCTGGCAGTGGATGTGTTGTGGGAACCCCTGTGCTGTGCACCCATATGGTCTGCAGTTACAGGTGCGCTTCGAAAGGCGAAAATAAATTGCTCAGAAATAGCCATTGTGTATTTCAGTCTGATTTAATGGATTTTAGCCCTTCTGGGTAGAGAGGGGGAACGTCATTTATGCACTATTGAACTGTACGAGGGTCGTAAGAATCAGAGCTTATTAAAACGGGCATCAGCCAAAAATATGAGGGAACTTTCACTGGAAACTCATGGGAAATCCAGTTCTAAGGAACGTGCCTCAAACTGCCCCATCTTCCCCATTCCTCCTGCCTGGCCTGGCACGTTTGGCTTCTGCACGGAAACAGAACCCCCCGATTTCACAAACAATTGTTTTTAGAGTAAAGGACAGCGTGAGCCCCTTTGGGTCAACGCTGCGCTGTGGGTTTGCAGCCGCAGGGACCTTTTTGTTCAGTGCTTCACCACACAGGGGGTGATCATCCGAGGGAAGGAGTAGTAGCGGCACTCCCGGGGGGGCACCAACTCCATCACCGCCGTGCTGATGTTCTCCCTCCTGAAGCCGGCTTCCAGCAGCTGTGCCACCTGAGTCTCCTGCAAGAGAGAAGGGGGGGGGGAATCACCCAGCTGTGGTCTCAGCCATCTGTGATGCTGCTGGGCTGGGGAGGGGGCTGTGATGCTCCCCCCTGAGCTCTCAGCCCTGCAGGTACCTGCAGGAGGGTCCGTGCTGGTGGCAGCGTGTGCCCCCCTTCCCCCCCCCCCCCCAGCTCACCTCAAACATCTTCTCTATGTCGCTGTACTTGCCCTTCAGCAGCTCCCCCCACGAGGTGAGGTTGCAGTAGGTGAGGACCCCCCCGGGCCGCAGCAGGCGGAAGGCATGGTCCTGCATTGGAGAGGGGGGTCAGAGGCACCACACTGATCAGCTGCCCTCACCTCCCACCCCGCTCCTGCTGCCCTACCTTGATGAAGGCAAACTGGTGCGTGTGCCAGGTCTGTGCAGACAGCGGGTACGTGTCATATAGGATTCCTGCACAGGGAAGAGCAGCGGGCGTCTGGGAGAGGCCCCTTGCCACCATGGGGTTCCCCTCCATTGCCATCTTCTGATTTGTCCCCTTTACATTTGCTCCCCCCTCCCTCCATGCCTCTGGACCCCCATCTTCCCCCAGTCCTAGGGGTCAATGCCTGCAACCCCCACTGTGTTACCAGAGAAGTGCCCATCCGGCAGCGTTGGCACCACGTCCTCCCACAGCCCCTTCAGTGGCACCACCTATGGGGGGAACAGGACAGGGGGGGCTCAGCCCCACACCTAGCATAGTATGGCCCGGCGCAGCCCAGCGCAGCACAGCACTGCATGGCACAACCCAACGTAGCTCAACACAGCACAGACCTTGTGTGGCTGCACCCGCGCCCACTCCTCCAGTCGCTGGAACACGCCGTCGTTGCACTCCACGATCCAGTGCTCCTCGATGTTGAACTCCTGCACTTTGGTGGCAGCAATGGCCATGCCAAAGCCCACCTCCAGCACACGGCCACCTGGCAGCAAGGGGTTAACACTGGAAGCCTTCCCCTGGCGTTTGGCCCCTCCGAAGCCCCTCAAGCCCCCAACATTCTCCTGCCTCCCCCCTCACTCCCCGCCCGTTGCAATAGGAATGCACAATTGCCTGTAGCAAAGCTGTGACCCCCCCCCACTTCGGTGCCAGCACTGCAGGCAGGTGGCAGCCCCCCTCCTCCTCCCCCAGCCCCTTTCAGGAATATGTCACCACTGACACAATAGCACAAGTGTCACCATTCCCCCACCTGGGCTACCAATGCCCCCCAGTGCCACTCGCTGTCCCCATTACCCCTGGAAGCAGCCACAGTTGCCAGTGAATGCATGTAGGGGGTCTCCCAGCGTTCCATCACCGGCTTCCCCAGGATCTCCAGGTGGGTGTCGGGGGCATTGTAGGCAGCTGTAGCCTCCCGCCATGCAGCCTTGCAGTCCTCACCCTCGGTGAAGATGGGAGCTGTGCCTGAGCTCATGGCTGTGGGAGAAAGTCCAAGGGCTCGCAGTGCAGGGGGAGGAGAGGGCTCACAGTGCTGTCCAGCTTTAAATAGCCAGGGCTGGAAAAGAGCTGAGTGTGCACATCCTGCTGGGGCCCCTCTGGGGTGAAAGGGTATCGAGGGATGGTGCATGCGTGGGACTGGGTGCAGGGGGGTGGATGAGGGGTGTGGGGGCTTGGGGAGAGTGCTGGGGTGCGAGTGGCACTGTGCAGTGTGCATTGTGCATTGTGTTCTGTGCTGTGTGCAGCTGCAGCACCACCGTGGGTCAAAGCTGGGCTGGGCTGATGCATTGGAGGGGCCACAGAGGCAGGGTTCAGCTCTGGGGCTGTGCGTGGTGCTGTGCCCTGTGCTGTGCCACAGGTTGGGGTTATGCACCGCGCTGTGCAGCACACTGTGCTGTGCTGTGCATCGGGCTGTGCATCAGGGTTACACCATGCACTGGAGCCAAGCACCAGTGTTACACCAGGCACTGGAGCCATGCACTGGAGCTGTTCTATGTGTTGGAGCCATGCCATATACTGGGACCACACACTCGGGCTGTTCTGTGTAGTTGGACTGTGCACTGGGGTTGCAGTCAGTGCTGCAGCTGAGCTCCGTGGCTGGGCTGTGCACTGGGACACGCACTGGGGCTCTGCTGTGCACTGAGGCCGTGCACCAGAAGCACAACACACAGTGGGGCTGCACAGCAGGGCCATGCCATGCACTGAGGCCACACCGGGGCCGTGGTGAGCACTGGAGCTATGCATTGGTGCTGCAAAATGCACTAGGGGACTGGACCGTGCAGTGCAATCGATCTGAACGCATTGGGGTTGCATCGCAGCCATACAATGGGGGCTGTGCTGAATACCAGAGCTGCGATGAGCACTGAGATGCGTGCTGGCATTGCGCTGCGCATCGGTTCGCGTATAAAGGACACGGCGATCACCGCAGCCACGCATCAGGTCGGGGTCACGCCGTAAACCCCCGCACCACCCCCACGCACCGCATGGGCCGCGCACGCGGTACCCTTGGAGGACCGCCCTTCCCGCCATGCCCCGCGCGGCGCCGCTCTACTCCGCTCTGCCCCGCCTCACTTCCGCCCCTCCCTGGGCGCGGCCGCGGAGACCCCGTAGCGAGGGCAGGTGCGCGCGCAGCGGCGGTTGGCGGCGCTGAGGGAGCGCGAGCGCGCGGCGGGCGGCGGCGGGGGGGGCCGGGCCCGGGGGGCGGCCGTTGCGCAGCTCGGGTTGGGGGGGAGGGAGGGGGGGGAAAAGAGAGAAAGAGAGAAGAAAGAATTGAGCGAACGACCGAGAAAAAGAAAAGCGAGAATTGGTGATAAAGCCGAGCGACGGCCCAGCGACCTTCCGTTAACGGAGGGAGAGCCGGGCACGGCCCCGCGGCCCGCCGAACAGCCGCCATGAACAGCGTGGGAGGCGCCGACGAGATCGGGTGAGCGGCGGGGCGGGCGGTGCCGGGCCGCGCTGGGCCGCGGGGAACGGAGCGGCTCCGGGAGGAGGGGGGGGGGGGGGGGGGGGGGTTGTGTGGAGCTCCGCCCCGCCGCGCGGCCCCGTTGGGTGAGGCGGGGTTCGCACCGGCCCCGTTTGCCGCCCCGCGATTCCTCCGTGCAGCCCAAGGTCACCCCGGCGTTCGGCCCTGCGCCGCTCCCGGTCCTTCCTATGGATGGGACAAAAGCTTCCCTTCGTGGGACGCGGTTCCCGTCTGAGCGTTCCGTCGGTTCGCAGCCGAACGGCTTTCCGTTCCTTAGCTGCAGCCGCGAGCCGCTCGTCGGCTTCGTTGTGCTCCCCGTGAAGTGCCGCGTGCTGAAAGCCGGCTGTTAGAACGGCACCCCCCCGCCCCAGCCATGTGCGCACAGCTGCTGTAGGGATCCGCACCGAATCGTCACCGCCCGCCCTGCAAATTGCCCCCCGGGGAAACGGCCCCGTGTACAGAGAGGCCCGCAGTCTGTGGGCTCCACGTGTCGAGCTGGGAGCTTGCAGGAGGAAATGAGGAGTCTTTGTAGGCTTTGAATGTAAATCGTGTCGGAACTGGGAGCAGCCGAAAAAAGATGCAAATGAAGCTGTTTAAGTGAAAAGGCTGCGGACTCCCCGCGTTGGGAACTGCCGAAAGAAGGTTAGGGGGACTGCTTGGAAGCCTGTAGGCTTCGAGTGTTAGAAATAGAATCATAGAATGGGTTGGAAAAGAATCACAATGATCATCGAGTTTCAACCCCCCTGCTGTGTGCAGGGTCGCCAACCAGCAGACCAGGCTGCTCAGGGCCACGTCCAGCCTGGCCTTGAATGCCTGCAGGGATGGGGCATCCACAGCCTCCTTGGTTGCACCAGAAACCCTCTTGGCTCCCTTTCGCTCATAGAAGTACAGGCATTAAGGTTGGAGAAGAGTGCTAAGATCGAGTGCAGCCCTCTGCCCATTGCCACCACAGCTGCTGAGCTGCATCCCTCAGTGCCACATGTGCTGATGGGTGCATTGTGGGCACTGTCACAGGTTCTGGAGCTTAAGGAGAGCCTTCATCTCCGTGCTGCCCTGGTGCGGGACAGGCTGCTTAATTACTGCGTGTGCTTAATTGGTGTGGTCTTAAAAATACAAGGAGCAAGGTAACGGTTTGGGGTAGAGCACATCACTGCAAACAGCTCATGCTGTGTGAAGGGTGTTCATGTTTGTGGGTTCTGCTCTGGAAGTGCTCAGATGTAAAGCTGGAAAGATGAAAAGCCCAGTTGTAGTCATCTGCCTGCAGCTGTGCAAAGGAAGTTCTGTTCTGAAAGGCAGCGTGAGGGGAAGGCCTTCCATGTGATAGGAAGTTGTGTGCTTTGCTCCTTTGCATCGCTCGGTGTCTTCAGACCAACCCATCCTGGAGTCACTAGACGGGGTAGCCCCGCTCCTGGCATCCTATAGGGAGCGTATAAATAGAAACCCTCCATTTACATACAGCTGCTGCAGTTGACCTCAGACAACCCTGCTTTTTTGTTTGTTGAAACGTATGTAAGATGACTACAAGTAATTAATAATGGAATTGGAAGGTTTCAATGACGCTGGACTGTGGGGAGCCCTCCTTCCTGCAGACAGCTTGGCGTTGTGTCAGAATGCAGCTGGTGTTTTAAATCGATCTTTTATAGGTTGATGTTGTACAGCAAGCGATCCGGTGTAGCTTAAAAAGCCAAACCCAAATGTGCTTGGCTAAGAAAATGTATCTGTGCAGTCTCCAGACTTTGGTCTGAGCGTAGCATCGGATCAGAGCTTTTATCTTTACTGCTAAGGAACAGAGTTGTTTTCTTAGAGGGCTTTAACCTGACCCTAAATACACGGGCATGACAATAAGCACGTGCATTTGTGCTTTTGTCCTGTGTGTGAGGAGCTGTGCGGGGGCTGATGGCTGCTGGGGGAGCTGGGCTGTGCAGGAGATGGGCTGGAAGCTGTGCTGGATGAGCTGATGAGCGCTGCGCCCTCTGCCAGCAGTGCCTGGGGTCGGGTTTTCCTGTCTGTGAGCAGAACTTGGTTATCCTGGGACACAGAGCAGGAAGGCTTGTTTTCTAAGAGGGCTGCAAATGGAGGAGATGTCCTGCTTGTGGTCCTGCTTGTGCTGTTAGCAGGTGTCACTGCAGTATGAGAGCAGCTGTCCTGCTGGCTTTGCAGTGCTTTGCATGTTGGCAGCTCCCTGATTTTCTGTACGAATTACAGGACCCTTCTGATGTGCTTTACAGGAATTCAGGTTTGGTTTTTTATTGAGAGGCAAGCTTGTGTCGCCTATCAGCTGGTGACAGAGGGAGGAGCTGGGCTTTTGTGTACCACTTAATGCTGGTTTAGTCAGCCTTATTTCCATGCGTAGCATGTGTCTGCTCCTCCAGCACTGCTTTATTCGCTGCCGGTTGTTGGGTTGTTGCGTAAGGGCCGTGCTGTGATGACAGCACAGAGAACAGAATCTGCTGCTTTCTTCTGTTGCAAGCTGTCACTTCACTGCTGCTCCCTCCTGGCCGAGGGGTGGCTGTGTCCCACTGCAGTTGGCTGCTCCTGGAAAGAGGTGAGAAGGAGGCGTGGGGTTTTGTGGGCTTCTGTTGTGTTTGATTGCTGCTGGAATAGCTTTTCTGAGCTGTGATCGGAAGGGGAGAACCTCAACTTTTCACTTGCAAGCTGCAGCTATGCTTGGAAATGTCTGAGGGCAGGTAGAAGGCAAAAGCAGATGGTGGTTCTTGAGGATTGGTAGAAAAATGGAGGGTGTCCTCTTTGCTTTATGCAGGCTCACAGAGCTGCTAAACAGAAGGGCCTGTACTGGTGCCTCTTAATGAAAAGGGCCAAATGTAGAGGTGGTTTTGAATTAACCTTCAATTATAGAGTGAATAATTTTGCATGGAAGTTGCATCACACCCTGAAGTTGATACAGAGCTGCAAAGCAGGCAGCCCAGCATCCTGCTGCTTGTCTCTGTGCTTGCCCAAGTCCTTCAGCATGCTCCAACACGAAGCTGTGCAGGTCTGGGTGCTCCTTCCAGAAGATGAGGTTGGTTCAGATTGGTTTTAAGCACGAGGTTTAGTTTAGGCTTTTAGCCATGGCTTTTCTGTTGCATTTGGAGAGATCTGTAACACAGTGATTGCGATTACTGCATCGATGCTTCTGCTGCTTGCCTTGCAGCTCCTTCCATCTCAGACTTGTTCTGCTTTTGCTTTCATTTACCCAGAAGACGATGGTGAGCAGAGTTCTGACCTGCCCTCCCAATGAGTCAGGCAGTAATGATGGTTTCTGCTTTGTTTCACTCTTCAATGTGAGGCTTTTCTGTACAGCACAGTGCCCTGCAAACACAGCAGCAGGGAAACCTGAGGGCCACCCTAAGTTTTTAGATCAGAGAAGTGAGAAAACTCACCAGCTTTCTCTTCTACCCAATTAGCAGCTGGAGAGCAAGGATAGGATTGCAGGTACGCCCGGATCTTTGGGCTGTGATTCCCTTTGGGCTTGGACTGCACGTCCTGTGCAGGTTGGCTGCGGTGCCTCACAGGCAGGGGCGACTCTGCTCGGTTGTTTTCGTAGGGTGGCGGCATCAAACACGCGAAGTTCAGTCAGTGTTACTTGTGCTGTGATCCCTCTTCTCAGCCAGGCCTGCAGCAGCGGTGCTGTTGCTGTATTTCATGTGGTAGATGTTTCTTGGCCTATTTAGGCTGTCATTCATCTTGCACTGTTCAATGTCAGATAGCAAATGGGTGTAGGAGAGCTCAAGCTGTTGTTTGAAGTGAGTTTCAAAGGCTCGATGCAGGACTGTTGCACCTCTTGGCTGTTAGCCTGGGACTGAAGTAGCTATTGGACTAGGTGTTGAAATGAGGCTGACTGGTCTTCTCTCAGTTTGCTCTATCTCAGCAGTTCAGGATTTTGTTTTGGTCCTTCAGTTGGAGCTCAGAGGAGCCCAAAGCAGCTCTTGTGCTCTGTGGGATGTAACACAGAGCCCATGAGGCCTCGGTGTGGTCTCACATTCCCCCATTGGGGTGCAGCAAGGAGCAGCTCTGTAGTGATGCTCTTGGGTCGTTTTCCAAGTAACTTCACTCATGCTTTGAATGTATTCCTCTGAACTACGAAGCTTTTCTTGGTGGAATCCCTTCTTCCCCGCTCAGAGCAGCTCAGTGTGATGCTGTGTGCTGGTTGTTTTCTTTTCCTCCTTCGATTTCCCAATGGTTCCTCAAAGTAACACTGTTTTCTCAAACACCTGGAAGCGAGGGGTTCAGAGCAATGTAGGCTTTCCTGTGTTTTGTCTCCTGTTTCACATAAAAGAATAAAACGTTCTTTCAATGAGACTGCGGCCTGTGTTTGTGCTCGTGGCACACCAAGTGGATGCTTCATTTCGGTGTGAGCAGAAGGTGGGTGTTGCAGTGCATCCTTCTTCCTGATGAAGAGCACTGGGGTCCTGGGGGCCTCGGTGCCAGCAGAGCTGCTGACAATAGCCGAATTCTGTCAAATAAGGTGAAGCTGCTTTTGTGTAGCACCCTAAAATGCTGTGTGCTTCAATTGCAGAAAACTCTTTGTGGGTGGCCTGGACTGGAGTACAACGCAAGGTAAGCTGTGTATTGTGCAGTCATTGAGCCCGTGCTCTGTGCACAGACCCCCCAGCCATGCACACCACGTGGCTTTTTAGCAGCCAGTGCCCTGGTAGGAAAACCTGGTTGAGATTCTGCTGCTCTTTTCTGTTAATGGGTAACATTTGCTGTGCAGAGTTCAGATAGATGGACGTTGCTGTTTTGCTTTCTGAACGTTCTACGAGCGTTTGGTGTTTCTGTCGACTCAGAAGATGAAGAACTTTTTTGTTAATGTTTCTTCCCTGTGATATTACTCTTCTTTTTGCATGAGTGGGAATATATGCTCTTTGTGTAGAGGGAGTAAAGTCTAACCGTTGTCAGGAGATAAGCCTGAACTTGTTCAGCTCCTTGCTCACCTTTGTCTCATAGTTGTGAGCAGCCTGGTGAAGTGGATATCTGGTTCTGTTTCATATATACCTTTTTTTTTTTAACAGAAACTCTTCGTGGCTACTTCTCCCAGTATGGGGAGGTTGTAGACTGTGTAATAATGAAAGACAAAACAACCAACCAGTCTCGAGGATTTGGATTTGTCAAATTCAAAGATCCCAACTGTGTGGGAACAGTGCTGGCCAGCAGACCTCACACGTTAGATGGCCGAAACGTAAGTTGGCTTTGTTTGGGTTTGGGTTTTTATTGAGCATTTTGTCGTTGTTTTCTGTCTTCCCAAACTGTTTCCAGGCCTGTTCCAAATCCTGATGTTTAATTGCACACCAGGTGATACCAAAGCTGCCTGGTTGTTGGTTTTAGTTACTGATGCTGAGACAGGCAGCTTTAACTGGGTGATCTGTGGCAGTTTGTAGAAGCAACGTCTGGGCAGCAGCTTTTATCTGAGGAGCTGGGTGTCAGCAGTGCTGCGTTCACTGCCATAAACGTAACATGTTAGGATGGTTTTCCACACGCTAAGGTCTGACCCAACTGGAATCTCTTCCAGATTGATCCAAAGCCATGTACACCCAGGGGGATGCAACCCGAAAGGACACGGCCAAAGGAAGGATGGGTAAGGACAGATGTGTGCTGCATCACTGCTGAATTCACCTGGGTCACGCTTCTGTTTGAAAGCCAGGTGTCTGTAGGCAGAGCTTGATAAATCCTGCTTGTGAAACGCTCTTAGAGTGTTTTATGGTCAGGCTCCACATCCAGTGCAGGCGTTACAAATGCTGGGTTATGGTGGGGTTGTGGGTTGGTGTTTCCTGTGAGCTCTGTGCAGTCCTTTTGAAGGAGAGCTCGCAGGCCTGGTGCTTCTTTCCAGCCCCCTTCAAAGCCTGCAGGCTGATCTGATCCTATAGAAAATGGCCTCAAATATAATCCCTGTTCCTGGTTTTCTGAAGAAGAGAGTGGGCTATAGCTGCCAGCACTGAACGTCTGAGCTCAGAGCCTGCAGCTCTGCTCCCCTTCAGTGAGTGTAACAGGCTGGAAGGCTGGAGGTGCTCGTGTTGCAGTGTGAGATGGGAGAAGTCACAACTTGCTTGTCCTTCTGACGGATTTCTTTTTCCTCCTTGATTTAGCAGAAAGGATCCAGGAGTGATAACAATAAATCAAATAAAATTTTTGTTGGTGGGATTCCTCATAACTGTGGCGAGACTGAGCTCAGGGAATACTTCAAGAAATTCGGAGTGGTGAGTCATCCAGCATGATGGCACTTAGCTGTTGGTTGCAAGATGCTTTTTCTCTCCGCTGCCTTTTCTCAGATTTCATCAAGCTGTCAAATTTTGGGTTAATTTAGACAAACTGCTATGGGCACATATTGAAGCACTTTGCAATACAGTGTACTAAACGTTCATCATCTTGAAGTGTATCTTGCTATTTGTCAAAATCAATTGCTCTCATAAGAAACTTACTTTGCTGCTCCTGTCTCCTCTTGTTCACGTCTGCCTGATGCATTATTCTGTTTGCTTCCTGCAAAGTGAGAAAGCATTCCTGAGTTTAGATGACTTGAGAATAATTATTTCTTTTTCAATTGGTCACTTGGAGTTCAGTGAAAGTTTGTTGTTGGGGTTTTTTGTTTTTGCAACAGCAGGCGAGCTTTGTGTGTGAGATCCTTGTCTTCAAGTGGGCAGATCGATTGGATTTTGCAGCCTCCTGCTATTATTTTGTTAACACCCTGCTTTTAAAGCAGTGTCTGCAATCAGCTGGGTTCTGCTGCCCCTGAAATATCCATTCCAGAGAGAAACTGCTGCCCATGTTAAGCATCAGGCTGTCATTCAGCCTGTAACCTCTAACCGAAATGAGTGTCACTTCTGACTATTTGCTAGTTAGTTTCACTTTCCCATTTATTCCTACCCCTGTGGCCTCTTTGAGGTGGTAAATTGCTCAGCTCAATTACTAAACTCAGCTGTGCAGTTTTGGAATACTCCAAGGTTCCCCGAGTTGAATTTCATACCATGTCAGTGGATGGAAGCTGGCCGTCTCTGATGGCATTTAGTGTGATCTGATTCTTAAAAAGCTTGCCTTTCTCCAAGTTTTCTTGGGATGCATTGGTTCTGTCTCACGTGGCTGTTTATCAGCAGTACCACATCTAAGATGGTCGCTTTGAAAAAGCAGTTAGTTGTTAGCAGTGGCTAACAGCCCTCCTTGCAGTGTGGGAGCCTGCACTGGAGCTGTCACAGAAGTGGAGGAGTTTGTTCCACAGCTGTGGCACGTAATTTCTGAAGGCTCTTCCTCACAGCCTTTTGGCTTTCCGATTCTGAACCTCGGGATGGCCTGGGAGATGCAGGGCTACGGCCCTCCAAAGCCAGAAGGCAACAGCTGCCACGTGTGCCTTCAAAAGTAAGTAGACAAACTATAGCAGAGAGTTGGGCAGTCAGCGGAGTTCTTAGCGAGGTGTCCTTGGAGAAGATGTTCTGTATGTGGCCACAGAGCGAAGAGACAAAAGTGAGGGCTGAGTTTAGACGTTGCCCTTGCTTGGTCAATAAGACAGCAGTGAAGAAGGGGATCTGGATGGGGAAAGAACTGTGCCACCATCACGGGCCACTGTCCCCAATGGGGATAAGTGTCAGCAGCTGGTGTCCAGCAGGATGTGCACCAGTGAGTGCGTGTGGTGTAAGAACTTGAAAGTGTGTTTTCTAGATCTGTTTTAAGCTAACGAGGAGATCTTAATTTGAAATATTTTAAGGTAAATTGACCTGGAGGAAGCAGTGGTTCTGTGACATCACACGCATTTCATTGTCTGCATTTCTGCAGCTGAGAGCTTTAAGGGCAGTTCCTTTCAGCTGTTTGGTTACAGCTTTGGGAAGAATTGCCTTTTTGTTTCAAATTGTAGCTCCTGTTGATGCTTATTTTGAGAAGAGAAAGATCTTTGAAGTGCTGGAGCAGCTCCTGGTTCTTATTTCTGTACCCAAGTACGCAAACACTGAGCATCCATAACTGAGTGGTTTTGTGATGCTACTTAAAGCATCACCTTACAGCTGATGCTCTGCAGCACACTGATAGGCAAGTGGGTAATTCAGAGGAGCTGTGCACATTTTCCAATGTTTGAAGCTAAAGCTGCTTTTTATGTGGAGAGTGGAAGCGTTTTAAAATGGAAGAAATCATCTTTCAGGAAGCCGTGCTGAGGTGTGCTGGAAATCAGAAACCTCTGGGGTCGTTTATAGGCTGTGATTACAAACAGCGTAGCAGCCTTAATGCTAGATTAACATCCTAAGTGTGATGAGACCCCAGAAAGCCCAAATGCTGCAGGGTTGTTTTTGTTTTCAGAGCAGATGAATTCAGGCTTTTCTTAGGCTCCCTTCAAGAGCAGTATTCCCAGTCTGTTTGCGCCGTGGTGGGACAGGCTGGTATTGATGGCTACATCAAGCATTTAATTGTGCTTTGTGGATGGAGTGTGGGAAAGCAGCCTATGGTAACTGTCTGTAATGCTCCCCTGGTAGCACAGTTAGTAGAATTTCCCTTCTCTCTTCCAGGTCACTGAAGTTGTAATGATCTATGACGCAGAGAAACAGAGGCCCCGAGGTAAAGGCTGATCTAGTTTGTCCTTGAAATTCCTTCATACTCTGCTATAGTCAGATGGCAAACTATTTCATACCATCAGAAAAGGTAGATTTTTTTTTTTTCCCTATGTTGCCTCAGGAAAAAGAATAATTCACTGGGCAAACATCGCTTTAATTGTAGACTCTTCATCTCCAGCTTTAGTTGGTATCTGTGCATTTAAACTCAGATGTTTCGTGTTCATTTTCAGTTTCTCAGGGTTGTTTTTGTTTTGTTTTGGTTTTTTTTGCTAGTTTTTGTTTGAATGAAATTGGATTCTTGAGCCACTGCTGTGGTTTAAGATGCTGTAGGAGGAAAAGAAATGTCATCAGACCTTCCTCCCATTCCACACGAAGGGTTTGTTGGTGTGTAACTGCATGGGGGTGCTTTGGTTCAGTACTTCTGAACGTGATTTTGGGACATCATCCATCCATTCCGTGCTTCACTTCAATGGCTTCACTTAAAATTTGAGCAAAGCAGTTCTTAGACGACATAAAACATTTTCCAAGTGTATATATATATATATTTTGATTGGAATATATAGCCCTGTGTGCTGGACTGCATTTTTTCCTAGTAACAGAAACAAACAAAGTTTCGTCACGCTGTTCTAATCACGTTGGTAAGATTTGGTCCAAACATGGAGCAGCCTTCATGTCATCCACCTTCCATTGCATCTGTCGGCTGTTTTGACTCTGGAGAGGCAATATTTCCAATCAGTGAAGCTTAGTTGCACTTACCCACCGAGCAGCATGTTGGACATGCTGGAGAATAGTTTGCCATCTGAACTTTCATTTCTCCTCTGACTCATTGTTAAGAAATATATCCTTCACTTTGTATTGATTAAGCTGTTAAGTCTTAGTTTTATTTTTAATTTAGACATACATCCTTAGTGACATATTTAAGTGTTTCGTAGTAAAATATGGTAATGTTAAGTAAGTTCTTTTTTTTCCTTTTCTCTGTGAATTGTTTGACTGTGATTAACGATATCTCTTTAGATTTCCTCTCTCTAGGTGATAATTTATCACAGAGGTACAGGCCAGTTCCACAGTCAGAGGAGGGACGGGCTTTGTCTTTTATTGGAGTGTAAACGAAGTTTCAATATATTTGTGTTTTTTGTTTGTTTTCCTGCCTTAGCTATCTCAGTCTTCTTTCAACAGATGACTTCTATTGAAGCAGAACATAAATTCATCCTTTAATATGCTTTAGAGCATCTACTGTTAAACAGAGGAAGCAGTGGAGACCAAGATAGGGGCAGCAGGGTGTAACTTGTGGCTGAAGTTCTGGATTGTTTCAGCAGCTGTTGTATCATCTATCTCCCAGTGATTTTTACCCCAGCCTTGCTGCCTCTGAGCAGAAGGTGCAAACCATGCCTGGTCTAGATCGATCCTGGTCTGCATTAATGGCTTCTCTGCTCAGAGCTGTACTTAAATAAGCAAAATCTAGCAGGAGGCTTCTGGATCGTGAAGGAGGCTGTGGCTAAAAGCAGAAATGGCAGATCTGAAAGCCTGTCTGTCTCCATGCCGTGTGCAGAATGCTTTCTCTTGAATTCACTGGACTTCTTAAAATGGTGTTCTTGAACCACATTGCTTTGGCTTTCATTTTTGTTCCCTTCAATTCCTTGTATGTAGCGTGGTAACTAACTCCAGAAATGGCCTTGTTAATCCCTTGGGGAAAAGCTCCTCCTCTGTGTTGGAGGCTCCTGACCATGCATCCCACAACACGCTTCCTCTGGCTTTCTCTTTCTGATCTGCATTCTGTCGTACAGCGCTGTTCAGTCTCTGCTCGTCCTTTGAACACGAGACCTAAATTACTATATAAAATTTTAAAAGCCCACTGTGCTCCCATCGTCTCCTTGCATCCTTCTTTCACCTTCCTTCCATTTACCATCCTTGCATTTTGAGCAGATCCCTTCCTGCGGGCCGTTTTTCCAGCCTGCTGGTAGAAGGACAGACAAATTACCCCCTGCTGCTAATCCTCACAGCACAACTCTGCCTTCAGCCTCAGGGGAATGCTGGCAACCAGCTCCTCAGTTTCAGAGCTCTGCAATGCTCCTGAGAAGCTGGCTGTGTGTCTTCAGGTATCCAAGTAATCTCTGCTCCCCTGCATTGCCCACCACTCCTGGTCAGCTCTTCTGCCAGCAGTGCTCATCAGAATTCTTTGCAGAGTCCCCTGTACGAGCACAGCCAGCCTCCTTACATCTGAAATGAAACAGTGCCTTTGTTGCAGCCCCTGCTTCTCCTGCTTTCTATTCTCTGCTAAACCAACAACTGGGAAGCAATTTACAGGTTCTTGCTGTGTTCTCTTCCACTTGGCTGCAGCACAGCCTCGTTGCTCTGTTTGCTAGTCCACTTGGGTTCCTGTAAGTGCAAAGAGTTTCTCTTGTCTTCGAAGATGTCTTGGCCTTTGACAAATGAAGCGACTCTGTCACTTTTGCTCTCCTCAAAATTCCACGTTCTTGGAATTTTGCTGTGTGTTGTATCCTGATTTCTTCACCGTTCCTTATTTTATGACCTTTGGTCCTTTTAAAATGCTTTTTCCTGCCCCTTTTTTCTTTCCTGCCTTTCCTGCTGCATCCCACATTGCCCTCTATTCCTCTCCTTCAGCCTTCTCAGAATGAAGCTAAGAGAGCAACCTGCCCATGTAGACAGTACCCAGCACTTTCCTTTCTCGTGCCTTTCAAAATGAAGGCAGCACTACTAAACGTGTGATTTAAACACAACTTTCTTTTGGCTCTGACGTGCAGATTTTAACCCCAGACAAATATATTGTGATGAAATGCTGCTCTCGCTTCGAGGCTGCTTTCATCACAGCTCAGCCAAACTTCGTTTATACTGCCAGTCTCTTGTGTGTGGGAAATGCTAAGTTCTTTTATTTTACTTTTATTTAAGTGATGTCTTTTGCTCTTGTTGCTGACAGCAGAATTTGACCTGCTGGACTCTATTTTGGCCTGTATCTTTGTGTATTTTTTTTATATATATATATATATATATAAACTTTCTCTACAATAGGCCTCTTTGGGCTTACCCAACCCAGTTGGATAAGCTTAGAGAGACACTAACTGTTATAGATACTGTATCTCTGTTTAACGCTTTAGAGCAATATATGGCTGCTGTCAGCACTAGCTGCAAAGCAAAATGCAAACCAAGGGGGAAATCTTGGGTTTCAGAAAAGCAAAAATGCATCCATGTTCCATATGCTTTTGATGCTGCACCTCGTTTTTCTTTCTAATTTTATTGCTCTACCCTTAGCTAATCTAAAGAATGGCACAATTGACGTACTGCATGTGTTCTTACCTTTCCTGGGATTTGGTTGTTACACCAGCAGCGAGTGGTTGATGGCATGAACCGGCCCTGTGTTCTGTGAGATTAACCACCATTGTGCCACTCTCTCGGCCGTGTCAGCAGCTCCAACCTGAGAGCAGCGGTTCTCAAAGCGTAACCTCAGAAAGGGATTCAGACCTGGGTTTTTGCCTCGTTTCCTGCGTGTTTTACTGTCCCTTATGGCCTTTTAAGTAGCTGCTGGATTCAGCTGAGCTGCCGACATCAAGGGCTGCGGTCAGATAAAAGGGAGCTGGTCACCCCGGGGATCTGGAGCAGTCAGCAGCAGTGCTGTGAGCAAAAAGAGGGACTGAGAAAAGCTGCACGGATATCTGAGAGTAAAGCAGCAGGAAATGTAAGAAACAAAATAGGCTGAGACACGACAACAAGTCTGACGTGCCGTGTAAGCAGCACTGCTGTAGTTATCAGGGGATGCCGTGTTTGGAAGAAGTCTTGTCCATTAAGTGCTTTCTCTTAGATACACAAAGAAAAAACAAACCCGAAAACAGAATTGAGAACCTCTGATCTAGGTTGTTAGTTTCTGAAGCTTTTCATTCATCCATGGAGTGGTCAAAAAAAATTTTTTTTTCATGCTTTAACAGCTACATTTCCAAGATGACTTTCTTCTTTTCCACGGAAAATATTTCCTAACTGGAGGAGTGGGGTGAGGGATGGGACGCAGTGGCTTTGCAGCTTTGGGGTGCAGGGGCAGAACAGGTTTTTTTTCCTGGGATTCCAGTCTCGATCAGAAGCAGGGAGAGGCAAATTGCTTCACTTGTAATTCTGTGTCCCACAAGCACTTCATTCTCGCTCTTGTGGCACAGTTACACTTATGACTATGCTAGCACTTTTTTTTCCATAGGTAGGTTAGGAATAAAACCAAGCTCCGAAGTGAACTAGCTTAGTCTGTAAGTTGCATGTGTGAAAGCAAGCTGAGGCATTGATTGCCTTGCTGCAGGACGTATCCACTGCAGTTTTCTCAAACTTGACTTTTTTTTTTTGGTTGAAAATTTAACACAAGTCTTGGTTATCTGAAACCCCTGCTTGAACCCTTGGTCCGCCCCTAATACTGTTCATCATCCTGTTTTGTGTCACAACACCCTGCTACCTTGATTCACTCTTCGTCGTTGGCTAGGTTTTGGATTTATTACTTTCGAGGACGAACAATCAGTGGACCAGGCTGTCAACATGCATTTTCACGACATCATGGGCAAAAAAGTGTGTAGTTGTAGTTTTATTTTACCTTAAGAAAGAACCAAGTCTTGGGCAACTAGCAATTTCACTGGCGAGCAGAACTCTAGCCAAGGATTCAGCTAGATGGGCAATGCACAAGTCCAAATTCAAGGCTTTATCCATGAAGGTGGGGAAAGTCTGAGTTTGCTGAAGCAGCTGAGAGAGGCGGTAGGCGAGCAGCTCAGCCCTCAGGAGGGCAAGGATCCTGAAAGCCTGGGGACTTGGGCTGTGGGGGGGATTCCTGGTGGGCTTTCATTTCTTTGAAGGCGTTGGGTGAGGCCTTGTGCTACAGACCTGGAGGGGAGTGCTGGCTGGGTGCCACTCGTGCTGGGTTGGACTGCTGAGTGCTGCTGAAGCACTGCTTTGCTTCCTGGGAGCAAGGGTAGAAGTCAGTTGTTTCCAGCTATTGGAAACCCAGGATCCCAATGAAATCTGAGTTGTTCAAGGCTTGGTTTAAGACACCACTCCTTCAGATGTGTATTTGATTCTCCCATTTTGAGATGGCGTGCCGTGAGCGACTGCCTGGAATCTTAAACTAAAAGAAAAGCTAAAAAAAAAAAAAAAAAAACCCACCCAAAACAACCCAAACAAAAAAGAGCCCCACAAAACATCGTGAAGGATTGGTTTTTTAATAAATTGGGTCACTTACTGTGAAACTTTGGTACAAACCCACGTACTCTATATAGTATTTAATCACAATGCAGTTAAGTGACCTCTGGTTGTTTCATCTTCATACTGTGTTGTCAGCAAATGGATGTTTGATAGGGAGGAATCTTTTATGCCTGCTTTGAAGTCACTCAGCAAGGAGCGTGCTTGTACTGGTGGGGGAAAAGAAAATGGAAAAGCAGAGCAAATTGTTGCAGGGTACCCAGGTTTTTTATATAGGGAAAATCATAGCTTCTGAAAGGGAATTTAACCCTGAGAAATCCCTGTAAGATTCAAGCTTTTCTCACAGTTTTTTTGTGTATCCACAGTCTTTAAAGGAAAGGTTAGAACTGCTGACCTTGAAATGAAGATGTTTCAGGGACACCCCAGGCTGGGGTCACTCACCTTAAATCACTGGCAGGAGTCTGGCATTGCCTTCTGAAGCCTTTCTATGGGCTGACGTTTCATAAATACGATCCAGCTAGCTGGGAACATTTCGTTGCCTATCCATGGAATTTTACTTGCTTGACTTTGCAGCGCGCAGAGCTTTTTTATTCCTGTGAACCCGTTTTGCTTCGGAGAGGTGGGCAGATCTCCTAATTAATGCAATTAAGCGAGGGAAGGAATGCGCCTGTGTAACGAGGAGCGCTGCTACATGTTCTGATTGCCGGTGCTCATCTCCAGCCAGGGGCCCAGCAGAAGCACCGAGTTGCTGCCTGCAGGCCTGTGCGTGGACACGGAGCATCCTGTGCTCTGCCCTTATGCTGCACTGAGAGCCGTGAGCACAGGACAGAGGGCAGCAGGAGGGGAAGGAAGGAGAGCCCTGCGTGAGCCTTGCTGCCTGGTAGCAGAGCTGGGAGCGCTGCTCGTGCAGATTTCTCCTTTGTTTCTCAGCCTGTTTCATTCTGGAAGTCAAACAATCAGGTTTTGCTTGTTTTCCCTTTCGCTGACAGCGACGATGCAGCCAGTGGGAATGCCTTCCTGGTGCTGCAACTTCATTTTAGCTTCAGAATGTTGTACAGAGATACATTTTTTTCTTTCAGTCCTCAGTTTGGCAGCTCTCTGCTTCCAAATGAGCACTGGAAAATTAATGGAATTCTCCCGTGTAGATAAAGGAGCAGCAGATACTCCCTGCCCTTCATTGACTAATGATGCCTGCTTTAAAAAACGCCATCTCCCTCTTCCTGGTAATTCAAAAGGTATTGCTGAAATGAATCCATACGTTGTTGAAAGGAGGAAAAAAAAAAGAAAAAAAAAAAAGAGAAAAAAATTAAAATTGCAAGAAGGCCTCTGCTTTTGTAAGCAATAACTGGATTCCCTGAGGGCACATGTGTTAAGACTCATTAATTTGAGCCCTTTGAAAGATTCCCTCGGTTCCTGTGTGGAAGGGCCTTCAGCTGACAGAGATTTGGTTACTGTCATGTGTGATGTCCCTGGGGCCGCGGGGGGCTGGGCTGGGGGCTTTGTCCTTGCCTTGTGCCTATTTCCTGTTTGTTCTCTGACATGAATGGGTTTTAAGAGGTGGCAGGAAGAATTCTGAATACTTTATTTTCCATACAGCTCAGGCCCATTGATGGTTGAGATTTATTTCCTTTGTACTCTGGCACCCATTAAAATTAATCATAAAAAAAAATAATATATATATTAAAAAAAAAAAGGCTTTAATTCAGCATGCATGAGTGCTGAGAGGGTTTCATTAAATCAGAAACTGGATTTTTTCGAGAGAGAGAGAGGTTTATATTGAATGTGCAGCTTATTTTAAGTAGGTCAGATGCACTTATGGCACACTGGGGCACTTTATCTCTGAATAAAATAAGTTAAGCACTGTGGCTCGCTAATTTGAAGAACAGGAGGGCTTTTGTCACTGACTTAACACAGTATGAAGATTTGCTTCTTATTGACTCAACTGTCCATTTTTATTACTTGCATGTTTGTTTACTTTTTTGTTAGATGTAATGTAAGATTCTCTTATCACATCCATTCCCTCTGACATTGTTTGAGTTAATTGAGATTCTTTAAGCGTTAGCCTGGGGAAGGTAAGTCTTTATCTTCCATTAGACATTTAAATAAATTCTTAAGTTTAAAAAAAAAGAAAAAAAGAAAAAGAAAAAAAAAAAAGAAAATAAAAAGAAAAAAAATAATAATAAAAAAAAGAAAGCAAAACCAAACGTGTGTTTCTCAGGTATGAGCAGAACTGAAATTGCAGTTAGACGGGGTGGGTTTAAACTGTAACTTTGGAATGAACCCCAAGCAATGGTTAAAGCATTAGTACCCTTTTTCAGAGTGCACTCTTTGCTCCGAGTTGTTGTTTTTTTTCCTGCAAATTCCACCTTCTAACTCCTGTCTTAAATGTTCAAGTGGTCTCTGAGTAGCTGAAAACACGAAGCCTTGATAAGTGAAGAGTCGTTGTAAGAGGGTACTGCTGTTTTAAGGTCAAAGCAAACGAATACTGGGCAATGATGGAACAGGAATGATTAGCAGGATGTGTTTTGCTTGAAATCCCTCAACAGTAGGACTTCAATTGTCTTACCATCACGTATGTTGTACCTGAGAAACATTTTAAATTACTGGCCTTAAGTTTAATAATTAAGTACTTAGACATAAGTCGTAAGATGCTAAGCGTAGTCTTAAGTGTAATTAAGGGTGTGTGTGATGGGAAGGGGGGTATCCTAACCTGCACCATCTCTCCTGAATGGCAACTCTGTTTGTTTAGGTGGAGGTGAAACGTGCAGAACCTCGTGATAGCAAAAGCCAAACTCCAGGGCCCCCCGGTGCCAGCCAGTGGGGAAGCAGGATCATGCCAAGCGCTGCCAATGGCTGGGCAGGTCAGCCCCCTCCGACCTGGCAACAAGGTTATGGCCCTCAAGGTACTTCCTTCAGTGTCTCAGGACGGCTGCCGGGAGAGAATCTTGGCTTTAAAGCCTTCTGGTAACCCGGTATATCTGGCGAGCGTTGGAACTTCCAGCTCTATCGATGTTATTTCTGTGCTGGATCGTTGATAGCGCAGCAAAAGCTCTGGGTGTCGGTGCTTTTTTCCTCCTTCTTCCCCAAACACGTTGCTGGGTGGGACAGGAGGCAGTGGGCTGTGCGGAGCCCAGCGTGCTGCAGGCTGTGCTGTTTGCTTCCCCCTGTCCTGAGGTCAGATCAGTGCTTTGTGGTAACGTGGAGAAGGTGCTCAGGAAGCTGAGCAGCTCGAGCTGCAACTCCAGCTGTGGGAACGTGACCTGCATGAGGCTCAGCTGAAAACTCAGTTGAAATCCAGGTTTTTAAGGATGAGGCAGTTCCAGAGGAAGTTACAAGTGAAATTCGAAAGGGATAAGAGAAAAACAGATGGCCTTGTCTCTGGACTTTATTGCTTAATGTAGCCTAGAAAAATAACAAGCAGCTCTGGGGCTAGCAGTGGTGCAAGAGAGCACTTACTGCTTCTAATGGTCTTGATAGAGCTTGAACCCTTGAGGGCTGAGGGGAGCAGCCACGTGTTTGGTTTTGATGGCTGCAACCCCCTCAAGATTGTGGAGATGGGAAAATATGCTGAGTTCATCCAGAGACAGTTTCCATAACTTAGGGAGAAATGCAGCGGTATAATTGAGTTGCATTTGACAGAACAGATCTTGCTTTCTCTGATATATGAGAAATTTTCACCTGGGGGGTTAAAGGAAGTAACAGTGCTTCATCTATTGCTCCACTAGATGATACCTCAGTGGAGGGATTGCCTGTTTCCCCATGGTGCTTATTAACTTGAAAGCTGCAGCTGAGGCTCTGACATTCTGCACAGATGTGCTAATCTGCAACTGCACAAATTGAGAAACTAGATTAGTTTCAGTGTGGTTATTTGTAGGGGAAATTATATCTGATCTCCTGGCAAGATTAGTGTGAAACATGAATGCATTTCCCTTTCTAAATGCTGCAGTTTGTGTGGTTCAGAAACTTCCGAAATAAATAGGATGAAGCTGAAGATGTGTGAGGTGCCCTCTGGATGTGCAGCCTGCTGTGATTCCCAGTGCTGGGGTTTTTATTCTGTGCAGGTTCTTGGTGTGCTCGCACTTCCAAGGCTGCTGGGTGTTTCTGCATTATTTGCTGAACGATTCGGAGCCTTGTGAGTTTTCCTTGGCCCGTAAAACACAGATCCATAAGGGATGCTGGGAGGACATCCAGTCTGTTGCAGAGCCTAGAGCAAGATGAGCTTTCTGTGAACGTGTCCTTTTTCATAGTGTACAGCTGTAGTAAATTGCTTTTTCTGCTTTGTTTTAGGGATGTGGGTGCCAGCTGGACAGGCAATAGGTGAGTACATTACATGGGTCTGATCTTAGCAGAGGAATCCTGAGTGGGGCTGTGGTTTCCTTAAGGACCCACGGCGATTTGTGGATTTCTGCAATGTTTAACAGCCTGCACGTCTAAAAGCTTGGTTTAATTTGAGCTGAAGGAACGAAGGAGAAGACAGAGTGTTTGTCACAAACCGGTAATGGGAGCTGACGTGCATCCTGGTGTTGCCAACCACGTTAATTTGCTATCAAAGAATTACATTCTGAAATGCAATTATGTATGGTAGAGATGCTCGGAGGAGGAGTGCTGGTATTGCCCACAGTAAGAATCCGAGGAGGGCTGAAGCTGTATCTGAAACTGATCCAACAGCTTCACCCCCATCCACACAACGCCGACTCCAACAGCAGCTTCTCCCTGTTGACCCACTGCAGCTCCTCGCTTCTTTTCATTCTCCAGGTGGATACGGCCCACCTCCTCCAGGAAGAGGAGCTCCCCCACCACCTCCTCCGTTTGCCTCATACATTGTTTCCACACCTCCGGGAGGATTTCCACCTCCACAAGGATTCCCACAGGGCTACGGCACCCCTCCACCATTTAGTAAGTGCCTGCAGCAGCCTGAGCACCACATTCAGTCTGGAATTTTTGCCCATCTTTCTCTGGACTTCTTAAAAACTGTGCTTAGGTGGGGTTTTTTTTTTTGCCTAGGTTGTGTATTCCGAGTTATAATCAACCATAAGTCTTTGTCAGTTAGTTTGCTTACTTCTTTTTATTTGGTGATGTAAGAGTTTACATTCTCCTGTTTAAAGCTGTGTTGCTAAACAGATTTGAGGTTTCTTGCATACCCCTATTACAACTGTGAGAAAACCGAAGAGATTATTGCACTGTGGTGTGGGCTGGACACAGGCTGGGATTTCTAGAGAAGCTTAAGGAATTCAGGTCACAAGTGACATTGGAAATGTAAATAGGATTAGAGCATTTGTGCCCTCAGGCCACCTCAGTCACAAACTTGGTTTAAAAATGATGGAGGATGCCACACAGCCATCCACAGCACCCTGCTCTCCAATGAACAAACCACTTGTGTGGGGTATTTTTTTTCCCCCCATCCTAAGATCTTGAGTAATAGGGTTCCCTCCTCGCATCCTTGCATGTGCACACAAGAACTTGTTGTCCTGCTTAGTCACATCCTCTCTGCTGGTTGCTGGTGTGGCTGTAGTCTTCCTTTGGGTGAGATTTGTTGTGTTAGAAGGTAAGGTGCTGGGACTTTGAGCTGCAGCGGTGGCCTGAGGTAGGAGTGAATTTCTGCATGTCCAGCTACACGTAGCAAACGTTTCTACTTTAATAATAGACTTGCAAGTATTTAGAGGGAGCAAAAACCAACTGTTTTATACCCCAAAGCCCTGCAAGAAGTCAGAGTGGTGCTTACTGTCATCACATATTGCACTCTGCTCGTGTTTCAGCTTTTGGTTACGGTGCTCCTCCTCCTCCACCTGACCAGTTTGCCCCACCTGGAGTCCCCCCTCCACCTGCCACTCCAGGGGCAGCACCACTAGCTTTTCCTCCACCACCGCCGCCATCTCAGGCAACTCAGGACATGAGCAAACCCCCAACTGCTCAGCCAGAATTCCCTTACAGTCAATTTGGTAAGTAACTGCATGTGAAACGAGCTCAGCTCGATCCTTCTCCTTCCCCTTCCTGATTTTTCTTTTCCAGTTGGGTAGAATGTCAGCATTGAGACACTGCTTGCTAACACTGACAGCACTTCTCTCAAGGGTGGACGTGCCAGCTCTCAAGCGGTCCTTAAACCATCTGGTCTCACAGCCAGCAGGAGTTCTGTTAACCAGCTCTGGCCATTGCGTGTCCTGCAGAGCGGTCCTCAGAGATGTGTGCACTGATAGGATTCATCACTGATGCACACTGAGCCTGAATCTGTGCTTAAAACTTGTCTCTAGTAGCTTCATGCAGCTTGCACTCAGCTGTTTTGTTTAACTGACTTCGAGAGGTTGGAGAAAGACTTGAGTAAGAGTAACATCGAGAGGCAGGGGTCTTAAAATCCAGGCTGTGTGCTTTCTACTCCCATCCTTGTCCCTCTCCTGTCTGTCAGGGGTTGTGGCTCTGCCAGGAGCACGTAATGCTTCGAGCATTGTTTGTGCTCTGCAAGTAACTGTTGGAGGTAGCTGGTAAAGATGCTGATAGAACGTATTTTCAGGCAGTCAGATTGTATTATCAAACAAAAAAAGGCGTCTGTGCTCCTTTGAAGTGCCCCTGTCTGTGGAAACAGGGACTTCTCGTGCTGCTTTTCCAGTCAGTCCCACCTCTGAGCAGCGTTGTCCCATCTGTGGCACAGACATTTTTCTGAAGACTTTAATTGGTCGTTTTACACTTCTGAGGTTGATTTTTGCAGTAGGCCTGAGGATTAAGATGGCAGTCCCCAAAGGAGGATTCGCCTTCCAGGTAAACTGGTAAAGCAAGCAGATCTTCTCTTGTTGCTAAGCTTGAGAAGTTTGTTACAAAGGCAGTTGCTGTCATAGAAAAGCTTTGTCCTTGTGACTCAAGAGGAAGTGGGTTGGTTGGTTTTTTGGGGTCTTGCTGCAGCTTCTTTGCAGATTGTTTTTGAATGGAGGTGGGCCGTGCTAAATAAAGTACAAAGGCATGTTTAATTTCTGTTCAGTGGGTGCCGTTACTGGGGATGTGTTGGAGGTCTGGGAAGAAAGTGCTGGAAAACTGGGGGGTTCCTCTATTAGCTGTGCAGTACCTCCTGGCTCTTGTGTATGCTAGGAAGTTTCTCAGCCTGCAGTCTGTTAGGAGCACAACTAGCAGAGGTGGAGGGATTTCCTGTGCCGTTCAGCAGCAGAATCACCCAGCTGCTCACAAAGCTGCATGTAACCTTGTGAACTTCTTACAGAAGCTTCAGCTCTCGATGTGTTTGCAAATCAGTTCAGCAGCGTTGCTGTACAGCGGGCAGCGTGGCTGAGCTGCGTGTTTTTATGTTAATGCACAAGGCTCATGGGCTCTGAGGAGGCACTGAGTTACCTGATCACTGTGGCGTTTTCAGATTTGTCCCAGCATGACAGCATCTGAAATGCTGCTGTGTTTACAGCTGGGATGGATGTAAACCCTGGTAAATGAAGCACTGACGTGGGTGTGCCTCCCTCAGCCTGCAGGACGATCTCTGTGCAGGGCTGCCTTGGGGTTACCCTGCTCTCATTTCTTACTAGGGCTGGGTTCCTATTCTCAGGACCCTTCAGGCTACGTGCCAATGCTTTGTTTTCACTCCTATGGTCAGGCTGAGCAGTGAGACATCAGTAGGTGGTTCCTGTTCACAGCTGTGCTCTTGGTGTATCTGCCAGGGGGAAATGAAGCTGTGTTCCTTGCAGGATCTCTTCTGAGCGGGTGGGGGGAGCAATAAGGCTCTAATGTTTCCTCGTGCAGGTAGGGACAGATCAGTGCTGTGTGCTCATTAGCTGGCTGAAGTCAGAACTCGTGGCTGAAGTGCTAAGTGATGCTGATCGCTTCCCAAGCTGCTGCGCTGACGGCGCTTTATCCTGTACAGCCAAACCCAGCTCAGCTTTCGTGAGCAAGACATTGAACCCATGATGGGTGGCACAGCTTAGAAAGCAGAGCCTTCCGAAGGGCAGGTGAGCTGTGCTTCACTGCGAGCTGCTGCTGAGAGCTGCAGCAGGAGCAGAGGAAGTGAGAAAGGACAGCTTGTACTGCAATGCCTGGCTGTTAGCGCTGTGCCTTTGTGAGAAACGAATGCAGGGCTGTGGTTTTCTCACCCTGAATGCTGTAGCACCGCTCCGGATAGTGAGATTCTTTCTGAGCCTCACCCCTTGGCAAACAATGGTATTTTTGGTAGTCTGCTTATCTTTGTGTGGAGGAGGGGAAAAAAAAGAGACTGGATTAGCATTTTGAGTTAATAGAAGCCTTGTGGTAGGCATGTTTTAAGTCTCATTAGTGGTAGCAAGTCCTGAGAGGCAGGCAGAGCTTGAAATTGAAATGCTGAAGACATGCTAAGAGACTTTGTTTTGGATTAAGAGAGTTAAACCTGCTTTAAGCCTGCACAGGGAGAGGCAGAACTGCAGAAATACACCGAGTAATTAGGGTTCTTAATACCCTCTTTTATAGCAGAGGCTTACACGATGCTGCTGTTATGATTAAGAGTTGTATTTAATTAAGGAAACTTTTATTACATTTCTTCATTTCTCAGCGTTCTTAATTTGCATCTTTTTGCTTTTCATATTAGCAGCAAGAATTCCAGCAGTTCTTTCATCTTCGCCCTTTCTCCCCATCCCCAAATTCTGCCAGGTCTGAATCTTTCCCTTGGCAGAGCAGGGGGTGCTGAGGAAGGACAGAGTGAAGGTTAACTTGCAGCGTGCTGGATTAACGCTGCTGTCAGGTGTAAAGCTGAGCTCTGCTGTGGTCATTGCCTTAGGGGACGAGTGAGAGAGGGCTGTGGAGCTATTTACTTACTGTTACCCTGAGCTGGGTTACAAGTGTTCTCCACCATCTGCAGCAGCACCTGGGGGGCGTGGGGTCAGGCTTTAAGGTGGAACCTTGTTGTTTTGAACTTAAAACAGATACGACGTCAACAGGCCGAGCTTTAGGGCAAGTGTATCAGATTGTGTCAGTTGTAATGCTTCGGTTCTGTTACAAAGCTGAGGTACCAGACAGACTTCCTTGCTGCATCTTCTGCCCTGCTGCACCTGGCAGTGCTGGCTTCTAGCAAAACAAAAACAAAACCATGAATCCCTACCAGGAGGCTGCTTCACGTGCCTGCGCAGCAGTGATGTGACAGCTTTAGCTACTGGCCTGGCTAAGATGACCTCAAAAGTGAGACCTGCCGTTTCTACATACCTGTTCAGTTGTGCTTTTAACCTGGCTGGTCCGTATCGTAAGGTGGAACGCTTTAGGAACTGAAAGCAGCTGTGTGTCTCAAGTCAGGTGGAGGTGTTTGTGTTCCAGGGGCTGCGTGGGGGGAAGGGAAAGGCATCAGGTTCTGAATGTGCACCTCTGCCGCTCCGTTTGCACCCGTCAACAGCACAGAAGCTCACTGCTGCCTCTCTCCCCTTCTCCCCAGGGTATGGACAAGACTTGAGTGGTTTTGGACAAGGTTTCTCTGATCCCAGCCAGCAGCCCCCTCCCTACGGAGGCCCCTCGGTGCAGCCATCCAGCGGTCCGCCTGCAGGAGGAAGCGGTTTTGGACGAGGACAGAACCATAACGTGCAAGGATTCCACCCATACAGGCGCTAGCAGCGCTGTGCTGGCAATCAGGGAATTCTGCCCACACGGATGCCTGGCACAGCAGGACCCAGGGATCCCAGACTTCTGAACTTGTGACAATCACATACTTGATGGAAGAAAAACCTAACAACGTTTTTTTTTTTTCTTTTTTTTTTTTTTTTTTCTTTTTTTGGGGGGGGGGGTGGGGGAAGATGGCTTCTGAAGGCAAAGCTGTGGGTGTTTGGACTGCAGTTTTTAAACATTTTCCTTTCTCTAACCCATCAGCACAAATAAAGAAAATGTCACTGGTTCAAACTACAGGGTTTTAAAAATGTCTTCAGCTTTAATTCAAAACTTCAGGTTTCTTTTTTTTTTTTTTTTTTTTTTTTTTTGGAAATTATTTTTTTTCCTGAGCCTTTTGTTTTACCGTATATTGTAAACTTTTATGTTTAAAAGAAAGAAAAAAAATATATATATATATACATTTACAGATTGTGAAATTTTTAAGAGAAAATTTTCTACTATGTATGCTGGCTTATTTTTTAATTTAAAACAGGGTTTCCGTTAGCACTGGTGGAAGTGAGGCTGAGCTGCAGCTCCTCCACTGCTGACAGCAGCGGTGGATGGGTCAGAAACTCTGGGAGTTTAAAAAAAGAAAAAAAAAAAAAAAAAAGAAAAAAAAAAAGAAATCTACTGAGTGTATTTTGCATTTGTTACCCGGTGTGTGGAGCTGGTAACAAGGCAGGTGCAGACGTGTTGGTGCACAGAGTCACTTAACGGAGCGCAGCCTGGGAGCTGTGCTTCGAACTCTTTCGAATCCTCTGTGGATTTCATTAGGGGTTAACGGAGGCCTTGTTAAGATGTAGATTTCCCTCAGGCAAAAGGTTTAGGTGCATTTTGCACTAACCAGTGATGACCCCTGGTTTGAATAAAGAGAAGTACATTTGGATTAGAAACACAAGCCTGTCTCCATTTTTGTTTTCCTTTTTTTTTTCTTTACAAAGAGCTTTCTTGTGAATCCGTCTTTTCATGAGAAATCAATTGGCGCTCTTGAAAACCATCTCAACATCAGCACTGCAGGCTTACGCTGTGCCTCGCTGGACCGTTCAGCTCCCAGCAGCAGAACGCAGTCTGTGTGATGGGTGCCGCTCAGCTTTTCCCACCCGGCTCGTGAGAGGAGCAGCTGTGCTGCTGAGGAGCTGCGTGGCACCGCCTGCTCAGCGTGTGGACACTGCAGAGCTGCTGGCTGCCGCCTGGACTGCGCTGACCTCAGCAACGGCTGCTGCCTCAGGTCCCCAGGCCGCTGGCTTGCACACAGCTGTGCGTGGCTCTGGGTGTTTGCTCACTTTGTGTGGTGACGATGGGCATCGAATGCTGCTGTGTTCTGACCTCAGACCCGACAGGTTTGTTCGGCTCCAGGAAAACGCCTTTCGTCTCTGCTTTGTCCGCTCGGGAAATTGGGAGATGATAACTTTGGTTAGAGCTGATAGAGGCCGTGCTCTTTATTCCTGTCTGCTCTCCGTACCTCTGATGGATGCTTGCATTCAGGAAACCTTTGGCTGCGTGCCTGCAGCTGCTGAGACCAGTGCAAAGTGGGTCAGTCTGGGTTTACAGGCAGGCTTACATCCCTGCCTGGTTGCCCTTCATTTGGGAGTTCAATACATGCATGCAGCATCGCTGGTGCTGTAATTCTGCAAGGCAACAGCCACAACCTGCAGCTCTGCAGCCCACAGCTGCTTCCTGCACTGGGTGGAGCAGCACGCAGCTGGGACGCACCGGGTTGACCTGGCTTTGAGTTGAGAGGTTTCTGCAGCCGGCTGTTTGAATCGTCCCAGTCCCACTGGGCTGTGAGTCCCAGCAGCTCGGCTCTGGTTCCTTTTTCACGAGCACAAAGGCTGCGGTGCTCCAGAGTCAGAGCAGCTCTGGTGGCTGCAGCTCCGTGCTCTGCCTTCAGCGCTTCGACTTCCTGGCCGAGTCCTGCATTGTAAGTCACGGCTTTGTGAAATACAAACCAAATAACGCAAACCGCGGCTCTTCTGAGAGGCACGGGATGGAAGCAGACCTACAGTCGTTGCTCTGCTTTCCAACTTCTCTTGGATAACGGGCGCTGGAGTCCAATGATGAGTGCTGGCCAGACCCGACTCCAGGTTAGAGTCAACTGCAACGTCCTTCTCGTGACTGCGCAGAAAGAAGCAGCGTGGAGCGGTGCTGAGATGAGCCTGCACGTGTCTGTCGCACCTCGAGGAGGCTGCCGAGGCTCCGTGGCAGCGGCTGAGCCAGCCCTGCAGCTGCCCTGCCCTGCCTGCCTCCTGTCCTGGTCCGAACATCCCTCCCGTGGGAAGCACTGCACCGGAAAGCAGCAGCAGACGAAGATCCGTTACTGGAAGCCGAAGACCGCTGCCTGGATGGAGAGAATGGGGGCTGACGGATGCCCGGAGCCCGACCCAAGCGGCCGCGGCAGGGCGACGTGACTCGGGCTGTTGGCTCCCGCCCTGGACAAGCGAGGAAGGAACAGTTTCACAGTGCCACCCACTGGAATGTGTCAGAAACCCACGTTTCTGCTGCTGGACGGCCGCTCTCACCCTCGGGCTCCGTCTCCTCCTCGTCCTCCTGCCTGCCTTAAAATCCCCTCGCGCTGCCGCCGCACCCCCACGCTTCCCCGCGCACCTCCGCTTCTGCCGGGCGCGGCCCCTTTAAGGGCAGTAAGGGCGGAAGCGCTGTGCAGGGCCGGGCTTGGTGCACTTCCGCCCGCCGGCGTTCTCGCGAGATCTGCCGCTTCCGCTCCCCCTTTCCGCGCAGAGCAGGCCAAGATGGTGGGTGCGGGCCGGGGGGGGCGGCGGTTCTAATCGGGTTCCATCCGCCGCCGGGGCGGCCGCCCGGGGTTCGGGGCTCCGCTGCGGCCGAGGGCGGCGCGGCCTCTTCCCTGCCGGGGGATGGAGGGGGGCGGTCGGTCGGTCCCTGCGGCTTGGAGGGGTCGGGGCCTGAGGGCTGCTGGGGGCGGCGGGGTCCCCGGCGGAGCTCGGTGCGAGGCCTTCCCGGCGGTGCCGTGGTTCTGATGGCCGCATCTCTTCCACCCCCTTCGGCAACAGGCAGAAGTGGAGCAGAAGAAGAAGCGAACTTTCCGTAAGTTCACCTACAGAGGAGTGGACCTGGACCAGCTGCTCGATATGTCCTAGTGAGTGCGGGGGGGCTGCGCTTCTGTGTCTTGAGTGCGCGATGAGGGACCCGGAGGGTCTGCGAGCGGCTCCAGGCCGGGCACCGCAGCCTCAGCGTGGCCATCCCTTGCAGCGAGCAGCTCATGCAGCTGTACAGCGCCCGCCAGCGCCGCCGCCTCAACCGGGGGCTGCGCCGAAAGCAGCACTCCTTGCTGAAGCGCCTCCGGAAGGCCAAGAAGGAGGCGCCGCCCATGGAGAAGCCCGAGGTGGTGAAGACCCACCTGCGCGATATGATCATCCTCCCGGAGATGGTGGGCAGCATGGTGGGCGTCTACAACGGCAAAACCTTCAACCAGGTGGAGATCAAGGTGAGCCTCGTGCAAACCCGGGGGGGGTGGAAGGAATCTGAGCAGTTTCTAGGAGTGGAATAATGTGGTGCCACCCGATCCCACCGCCTGGATTCAGTGACGTTTTCTCTGAGGGTTTTGTTTGCAGTGTTAAAGGCGACCTGAAAACACACTGAGCAGATCCTGCAGTGTGTGCTGGGGGCAGAGTGAGCTCTGAGTCCCGGTTGGCTTCACCTGCAGCCAGCAGCTGTCCGTCCCTGGCTGCTGTGGGAGGTGCTGGGGCAGCAGCCATGCCGCAGTTGCAGCCTGTTCCCCATTCCCTAAGTGCTGCAGGCAGAAAAACTACACGGGCTTCAGCCAGCGTGGGTTACAGCGATGCACTGCAGGTGGTTGTGAGATGTGTTCTGCTCTGCTGCTTGTTGGCACCACCTTTAACCCCCAGCTCTGCTTCTTTTCCAGCCCGAGATGATCGGTCACTACCTGGGGGAGTTTTCCATCACCTACAAACCAGTGAAGCACGGCCGGCCTGGGATCGGTGCCACCCACTCCTCCAGGTTCATCCCACTGAAATAAACAAGAGCTTTGGGAAAAAAACGTGTTCTCTGTGTGAATAAAGAAGTTCCTCCCAGCTGTTTCTGTTCTGGGGGAGAGCTCAGAGGATCTGCCCTGTGCCTTTGGTTCCACAGGGGCAGAGCTGCGTCAGGGTTTCCTAAATAAGTGATCCAGCCATCCTAATTATTTTGCTGGGTTTTTTTTTTTGTTCCCCAAGTTTGTCACCTGCTTTCTGGTGCCCCTTTTTGCTAAACACACCTGGCACACGCCTCTAAGTGGGTTGATGACATCCCACAGTCTTTAGTGGAAAAGGAGACTCCGTTTGGGGCATTTCAGACCGAACCCAGAGAGGCCCAGAGAGGCAGTGGATGCCCTTCGTGGGGCAGGGACAGCCATCGGGCGGCCCCAGCCGGCCTCTCCCCTGGGATTCCAAAGAATTACTGGCCCAAACCGGGGATGCCAAAGGCTTTTAGCTGCGCCTTGTGTCGGCTGTTTCCATGGGTGATTTGGTTGGTTCCCGCTGTGGCCCCGTCCTGCAGTCGGTGAGCTGCCGCAAAACCTCTGCCGGCGCCACAGGGACGGGGTTGGGACGCTGCTGTGGCGGCTGCCCTGGGGCTGAGCGCTTCCCTCTGATTTCTGGGCCGTGTCGGCAGCCGAACCCGCGGTTCTGTTCGAACTGAGGACGGGCGGGCGCTAATGGAGCCGCTCCAGGAGCGGTGATGCCGGCTGGGTTCCGCTCCGCTCCAGCGCGGTGCTGACACCGATCCCCCCGCTGCAGCCCAAGGGGCCGGGGGTCCTTTGGGAGCCCCCCTCGTCGCTCCGATGGGACAAACCGCATCGCCACGGGGGGGAGGGGGGGGTTTGCTGTCCCCGCTGCCGGTCCTGGGGGGGTGAGAGGGGGGAAGAGCCGCCGTCTCTCCGTTCGGCTGGGATGGCGCAGCGCCGAAACGCTGCGTTGGGCCGCGGTGGTCCCGGGGGGTCCTTCGTACCCCGCAAAACCCGTGGCTGCGGGGCACTGGGCGGGGATGGAAGCCCCCAACCCAACCTGCGGGGCTCTGGTTGGGGGGGTGGGGGGGACACGGCGCTCCTTTCCCGGCTGCTGCCCTCTAACGGCGGCGGCTCCGCTGGAAGATCGCGGCCGGGGGGGGCGCGGGGGCGGCGCAGCCGCGGCGACGCGGGGCCGGGATGCGGCTGGATGGGGCTGCGCGGGCTGCTCGCCCTCCTGCGCGCCGCCGCCCCCTCGGCCGGGGATGAGGTAGGGTCGCACCTGCTGCCCCCCCCCCCGATCCCCCCCCTTCGCCCCCCCCAAAATCCCCGCCGTCCCCGGGGCGCGGCTCCATCCCGGTTGCCGGTTGCCATCCCGATTGGGGCTGCGGGGACAAAGCGGGGACAATGCGGGAGATTTGCGGGCGGCCCCCGGGCTGCGGGGGGCACCGATCGGATCGTCCCCATCCCCGTTCTGCGCCCAGAGGGTGGGAGGCGGCAGTGGGGGGGGGGTCGGTGGGATCTCAGCGTCTCAGCATCGCTCCCCCCCCAACCTCCAATGCCAGCCCTCACCCCGATCCGCATCTCAGCCCCCCCGCAATGCACCCCCAAACCTGCCCTTATCGTCCTCACCCTTCAAAGCTCCCCCTCAGGGCTGCCTCCCTGCCCCCCGCCCTGCATCCCCACCTGTCCCCGGTGCGGGGGGAGGGAGGGGGGTCCTCACATTGGGGTCCCTGGTGAGGGGGGGGGGGTCCCCAGAGCTCGGCTTTTGTCTGTGACGTGTGTGCGTGCAGCATCCGTGTGTGCAGCGCCGTGCATGCGTGTGCATGGGGAGGGGGGGCAGGATCTGTGCACGAGCTGTGAGCGTGACATACGTGTGCACATATGTCCCCATGTGTGTCCCCGTGTGAAGCCCCTGTCCCTGCATTTCTTCATCCCCTCCCCCCCCCCCCGGAGCTGTGCAAGATGCAGTGGGCACAGTGCAGCCCGGATGCTGGGTGTGGAGGAGGATGGGGGGGGTGGGGGAAGGTTTGCTGTGGTTGGGGGTCCCCTGGGCTGTGCTCCCAGCCGTGTCTATCAGAGGAGCTGGGGACAACAGCACGGTTTGGTTAACGTCCCTGGGGGGCTGCGAGCCGCAGCCGGTGGGGCTCAGCTGTGGCTGCTGCAGAGCTGGGGCAGTCCCTGCTGTGACACCGCTGTCCCCCGGTGCTGCTGTGGGGCTGCAGGGAGCCGAGGTGTGTGGGGATATATGGGGATATATGGGGATACGTGGGGATACGTGGGGATATGTGGCCCCCACGGTCCTTCTTGGTTCTGCCGGGCTGCATGGTGCAGGGAGCAGTGCAGGGAGTGCTGCAGTGAGCAGTGCAGTGGAGCAGGCTGGGCAGTGCAATGGGTTGGGCGGTGTGGGGAGGAGGGCAGGCAGCGCGGTGCGGTGCAACGGTCATCGTGCTGCTGCTTCCCCACTCGCCATGGTCCCGCAGTGGCCTTTGCTGGCTGAATTCTGCCTTCCTGGCCGGCGCTGAGCGCACAGGGGTCACTGCCACGTTTTGGGAGAGCCAGGTCCCCAGAGGCCCTGAGCCATTGCATCAGCCTGGGGTGCCCTGCTGGGAGCGCAGCCCCAGAGCGTGGAGCCTGCGGGTGACACTGGGGCCACAGCGCAGCACTGGGTCCAATGGGACCTGGCTGTCTGGGGGCCAAGAGGGGGGCACGGGAGCAGAGCTGCGTCTCCAGGCCCCACACTGCAGCCCGGCCCCCTCCCCACCGTATTCTGCTGCTTCACAACTGCAGGTGCCGCGTGCAGCCCCTCCCCACTGGCTGCAGATCTGCAGCTCTGCCAGAGCTGCTGCATTCGGTTCAGAGCTCAGACCCCCCCCCCAGCATCCCCAGACAGCCCCCCCCACAACAAGAATGGGGCAGAAGCTGGGCGGAGTGGGCAGTGCGGGCTGCCCCAGCCCTGAGGCTGCACCAACAGCCCCTCCCCGAACTGGGGGGCATCCCACACAGTGTCCTCGCCCCCCTGGGGGGGATGCAGTGCCCCCTGGGCTCTCCACTGGCTCCTCCAGCAGCATCCCACCCCCCCAAAGGCAGAGCTGTCACTGCAGAGCTGTGGAGAGGAGATGCAGGGGGACGGATCCGTGCCTCAGTTTCCCTCGCTGTGTGACGGGGCGGTGCCCACACAGCCACACATCTCATCCCCTCCGAATGGCCGCAGTGTGACACAGCACCATCTGTGGGATCCCCCAGCACCGACCCTACAGCATCCCCCACTGCCATCCATCCCCACCTGCTGGGGGCTGGGAAAGATCCCGGTCCCAACCCCGCACCATCCCATCTCCCGTTGCCATAGCAACAGGAGGCTGCGCTGGGCCCGCATCCTGCAGCCCACATCCCGCATCCCTCATATTTCATCCCTCATCCCTCATCCTATCCCTCATCCTACGCCCCTCAACCGCCAACCTGCATCCCACGTCCTTTCAAATCCCTCCGCCTGCCATTGTTCCTCCCGCATCCCGGTGTTCCGCATCCCTCCCCCCACATCCCACCCCCTCCATCCTGCAGCCATCACCTCCCGCATCCCATGCCCTGGGCTCCTTCTCATAGCACCCCACTGCCCCACGGCCCCAAATCCAGCACCCCATGGGGTTTATCCCCTTCCCAGGGGGTTCTCTGCCACCCCGCAGCGCTGTGGGGGGAGGGAAGTGTTGCGTCATGGGGGTCTTCGCCTCGCTGTAGGGAGGGCTGTGGGGTCTGCAGTGCTTGGGGTGCGTGGAGGGAGAAGTGGGAAGGGCATTGTCCTGGGGGGGGGCACAAAAGGGCTGCATGGGGTGTTGGAGAAGCGTGGCTGTGGAAAAAGACAAAGGCAGCACATTGGGATCGATCCCAACCGCTGCCCCGGGCGCCCAACGTCCCCAACCCCACACTGTGGGGCCAAGGGGGGGGTGAGCGGGGGGATGGAGAGGCTGAGTGTGTGCACACCCATTGCACACGCACTCATGCACACACGTGGCTCTGACGAAGGCAGCACGGGGCCATCGTGCTCATTGCCACCACCGGAGCAACGCGTGGGGGGCACAGAGACCCCCATCCCCACCCCTGCCTGCATCCCCCCCATGGCCACGTGCGGCAGCACCAGGTGCCCCCCATCAGGTGGGATGGGGGATCCCAGTATGGGGAAGGGGATGTGGATGGATTTGGAGGGGGGGGGGAAAGCAGAGCTGGGGGGGCTCCGTTTGGACCCAGGGTTGGCGGTGCCGCGGGTGGGAACAAAGCAGTGGAATGTCAGGGAAGACAAAAGCGACACAAAGGCAGCGGAGAGCTGGGGCTGCCGCTAAGGGTCTGTCCGTCTGGGACACCAGGGGGGGCTTTGGGAGCCCCATGGCAGCAACCAGCCCCATCCCAGGGCTGGATGCAGGGAATGCCTTCAGCCCAATCCCCCCTCCCCACCCCGCAGGCCCTGGAGGAGCTGAAGATGTCTGGAGCAGCCTCATACGAGCAGTTGGTGCGGCAGGTGGAGGCGCTGCGCAGGGAGAACAGCCACCTCCGGCGTGAGCTGCAGGACAACTCCCAGCACCTCTCCAAGCTGGAGAATGAGACCTCGGACATGAAGGTGAGATGGGGCACGGGGGGCTCTGTGCTGCGGGAGGGGGCACACAAGTGGCTGCCCCTCCGTGTGTGTGTGTGTGTGTTTAGGAAGTGCTGAAGCACCTGCAGGGGAAGCTGGAGCAGGAGGCACGGGTGATGGTGTCCTCGGGGCAGACGGAGGTGCTGGAGCAGCTGAAAGGTAGGTGCCACACGGGGGGGGGGAGAAGGGGAACATGTGGGGCCACGGATCGAGCCGGCCATCCGCTGCCATCCCCATCCCCAGCTCTGCAGATGGATGTGAGCAGCCTCTACAGCCTCAAGTTCCCAGAGGTTGCAGTGGGGGCCGGGGAGGACAGCGCGCAGCACGGCGCACCCCATGGGGACGGCACTGGGGACGTCGGCAGGGCCACCCTGAGGCTGCTGGAGGAGCTGGACAGGGAGAGGTGAGTGGGGGGGAGGGGGCACAGGGATAACCAGACGTGGGGCAGCGCTGAGCTGGGTTGTGTTTCACCCAGGTGTTTCTTGCTGGGGGAGATCGAGAAGGAGGAGAAGGAGAAGGTGTGGTACTATGCACAGCTGCAGAGCCTCTCCAAGCGCCTGGAGGAGCTGCCCCACGTGGAGACGGTGAGCGGGGACCTACAGGGTGCAGGGGGGAGAGGGGAGGTCCTGCCCCCACCTCACCTCACCCGGCCCTGTGCTCCCTCCCCCCTGCAGTTCTCCATGCAGATGGACCTCATCCGGCAGCAGCTGCAGTTCGAGGCGCAGCACATCCGAGCGCTGATGGAGGAACGCTTCGGGACGGCGGATGAGATGGTGCAGCGGGCACAGGTTGGAGACCTGGCTCCTCTGCTCCCATCGGGGCCATTTCCCACCTCCCAACCCCGTCCTGCCCCCCCCGGCTCTGTGCAATCCTCACCGCCACGCGTCCTCGCACCCAGCTGGATGCATCCTTGCAGCATCCCCACGCGCCCATCCCCCACTGAGGCACTTTGCACTCAGCTTTTTGCAGCCTAGCCGTGCACATCCTTGCAACCCCCCTGCTGCAGCCGCCCGCTGACACCCCTGCATCGTGCCTCCCACTGCCTGCGGGTGCCAGGGGGTCCCAGCTCTCCCTGACACCCTCCATCCTGCACAGATCCGGGCATCCCGGCTGGAGCAGATCGACAAGGAGCTGATGGAGGCTCAGGACAAAGTGCAGCCGCCGGAGCCGCAGGTAGCGGGGCTGGGGCTGGGCAGGGTCACAGCGAGGTGAGGAGGGGACAAGGCGCAGCCCCCCCCCGCCGATGTCCCCATCCCTGTCCCCACCACCCGCCTGCGAAGGCACAGCCATGGCTTTGTGTGTCTGGGCACCGTGAAATGGGCAGTTGCCATGGAGACGAGAAGTAGGCCATGGTGAGCGGCAGGCGGCCGCGGGGCTCCAGCAGCATCTGCCAACGGGAGAGACAGAGGGGAGGGCACCGCCACGGCCCCCCACCCCCATCCCTGCTCCTCCATCACCCCAGCTCCTCCCTCGCCGTCACTCCTGGCCCCTACGTCACCCCATCCCTCCAGCGCTGTCCTCGTGCCCCACAGGTCTCCCCCCATCCCCTCGCAGTGCTGTGGGTTGTGCACTGCTGTGCCCCCCTCTGTCCCCCTTCTCCCCCATTCCTCCCGGTGGCAGCGTTCCCCATCCAGCTTCAAACACTGCGGTGCCATTTGAGAAAGTGCAGCGAGCAGAAAACGCTGAGTGTCCCACAGTTTGGGCTCTGAAAGCAGCTGGCCCACGGGGAGGGAACACCAGTGGGCATCGTGCAACCCCCCCCTGTGCTCCCCAGCTCTGCACAAAGCTGCCGGGCACAGAGGAGGACAGCAGTGCGGACGTCCCGACGCACCCAGAGGACGGGGGCAGCAGCAAGGTGAGGGGCAGCTGCACCACGCAGGGCTTGGAGGAGGGGTCACGGTGACGCCTAACGCCGACCCCCCTGCAGGTGGAGGTGGTCTTCTGGCTGCTGTCCATGCTGGCCACGCGGGACAAGGACGACATGTCACGCACGCTGCTGGCCATGTCCAGCTCACAGGAGAGCTGCCTGGCCATGCGCAAGTCGGGCTGCCTGCCGCTGCTCATCCAGATCCTGCACGACTCCGACCGTGAGCCCGGCCCCCCAGAGAGCCCCACCGGTGCCAAGGATGCCCGCATGCGCGCCAACGCCGCGCTGCACAACATCGTCTTCTCGCAACCCGATGAGGGGCAGGCCAAGAAGGAGATGCGGGTGCTGCACGTGCTGGAGCAGATCCGCTCCTACTCGGAGACCTGCTGGGATTGGCTGCAGATGCAGAGCAGGGATGGGGGCAAAGGGCCCGAGGGCAGCACTGGTATGGGGCTGGGTAGGGCTGGACAGCTGTGTTCAGGGATGTGCAGAGTGTGTGTGTGTGTGTGTGTGTGTGCACAGCACGTGTCAGTGCATGCTGGAGGAGGAGGTGATGCTGTCTGTGTGTGCCAGGCACCCAGGTGGCCCCATCACTCCCCATTGTCCCCACAGCACCGGTGCCCATCGAGCCCCAGATCTGCCAGGCCACCTGTGCCATCATGAAGCTCTCCTTTGATGAGGAGTACCGGCGTGCCATGAACGAGCTGGGTAAGGGGTGGGATGGGGTGAGAGCAGCGATGCTGGGGAGCCCAGTGGTGCCCAGGGGGCATCTGGCCACTGTGACCCCATCCCGTCCCACAGGTGGGCTGCAGGCGGTGGCTGAGCTGCTGCAGGTGGACTACGAGATGCACAAGATGACGAGCGATCCCCTGAACCTGGCGCTGCGGCGCTACGCAGGGATGGCCCTCACCAACCTCACCTTTGGGGATGTGGTCAACAAGGTCTGTGGGGCCAAGGGGGTGGTGAGAAGTGGGGCCAGGGCAGCACGGGGCTCAGCACACGTGTCTCCCTGCAGGCAACGCTGTGCTCACGCCGGGGCTGCATGGAAGCCATCGTGGCCCAGCTGGGCTCCGACAGCGAGGAGCTGCACCAGGTGGGTGCCGCCAGGATGGACGGGTGTGGGGATGGTGGCCATCGCAGCGATGGTGCCGGGCCCACACACCCCATGTGCTCCGCTCACCCAGGTGGTCTCGAGCATCCTGAGGAACCTCTCCTGGAGAGCCGACATCAACAGCAAGAAGGTGCTGCGGGAGGTGGGCAGCGTGGCGGGGCTGACACAGTGCGCGCTGCACGCGGCCAAGGTGAGATTCGGGGCGGGTGGGGGTGGGCACTGCGGCACGGCTGGGGCTGAACCCCCCTCCCCAAACAGGAGTCCACACTGAAGAGTGTCCTGAGCGCGCTGTGGAACCTGTCGGCGCACAGCACAGAGAACAAAGCCGCCATCTGCGGGGTGGAGGGAGCCCTGGGCTTCCTGGTCAGCACCCTCACCTACAAGTGCCAGAGCAACTCGCTGGCCATCATCGAGAGCGGCGGCGGCATCCTGCGCAACGTCTCCAGCCTCATCGCCACGCGCGAGGACTACAGGTGGGGGTCGGGGGGCACGGTGTGGGGTTGGGGTGCCAGTTATGCCGATGGTTGGACCTCCCCATCCCGTCCCGTTCCACCCTGTCCCTCCCATCCCACAGGCAGGTGCTCCGGGACCACAACTGCCTGCAGACGCTGCTGCAGCACCTGCGCTCGCACAGCCTCACCATCGTCAGCAATGCCTGCGGCACGCTTTGGAACCTGTCTGCCCGCAGCCCCCGCGACCAGGAGCTGCTCTGGGACCTGGGGGCGGTCAGCATGCTGCGCAACCTCATCCACTCCAAGCACAAGATGATCGCCATGGGCAGCGCGGCCGCGCTCCGCAACCTGCTCACCAACCGGCCCCCCAAGTACAAGGACACGGCCGTCGTCTCGCCGGGCTCCTGCATGCCATCTCTGTACATGCGCAAGCAGAAGGCGCTGGAGGCCGAGCTGGATGCCAAACACCTGGCTGAGACCTTCGACACCATGGAGAAGCAGAGCTTGAAGAGCCAGAGCGCCAAGAAGCCGCTGCGGCACATGGAGAGCCTGGTGAAGGACTACGCCTCCGACTCGGGCTGCTTCGATGACGATGAGGTGCCCAACATCTCCACTGGTGTGGAGACAGCCAGCGCCTCCGTCCTCTCCATGTTCCTGGGCTCCTCCTTCCTGCAGGGCCAGGCGCTGCCGCGGGCTCTGGCGCACAGACGGTGCCCAGAACCGGAGAAGGACGATGGTGGGAAGCTGGCGGAGCCCAAGAAGCCGCCGCTGCCGGAGGACGACGTCTCTTTGGCCGCCGAGAAGCTGGCCAACAAGATCTCCAGCACGGTGGCCAAGATCGACAAGCTGGTGGAGGACATCTCCACCATGCACACGTCCTCGGATGACAGCTTCAGCCTCAGCTCAGAGGACCACGGCCTGGACTGGCAGTACGGCCCCGAGGAGCCGCCCGAGGTGCGCGCCCACTCCTGCTCCCCGTGCCGTCTCTCGGACACCGGAGGCTCTGCCAGGCGTGAGGGACTGAGCCGGGCGCGGGCGCTGCTGCGGCTGAAGACGGCGTACACCAGCCTGTCCACAGACAGCCTCAACAGCGGCAGCACCAGCGATGGCTATTGCCCCAAGGAGCACATGAAGCCCTGCACCAGGGCCCCCTTTCTTGACTACAAGGATGAGCTGCAACGCTACCAGAAGCGGCCCAGCAGGCTGGACCTCAAGAGCATCCTGGGCACCAAGCCTGACCCCCCTGTGCTCAGGGCCGAGCCAGATAAGCCAGAGCAGAGGGAGGCGCCGGAGCGGGGCAGGAAGGCGGTGACCTTCCCCAGTCCCAAAGCGCTGGAGACCGGCAGGAAGAAGGAGATGGGCGGCAAGCTGCCCGCCGACCCACAGGTGCACACCATCAAGCTCTCGCCCTCGTACCAGCATGTGCCCTTGCTCGGGAGCCTGGCCAAGAGCAGCACAGCCATCAGCCACCACACCTCGCTGCTGGGAAGGAAGCAAGCCTGGCTGCCCCCGGCCCTCCTGCAAACAGCCGACACCCTCAGCAAGATCCCTGAGAAGCTGCCAGCCCAGCCCCTGGCCCCGGCCGAGCAGGAGTCGGTGCAGAAGTACTCGGTGGAGGACACCCCCATCTGCTTCTCCCGCTGCAGCTCCCTCTCCTCCCTTTCCTCAGCCGACAATGTGCTGGATGGGCAGAGCCACAGCGAGAATGACCTGGACAGTGACTCCTCACTGGAGATCCTGGAGATGGATGAAGGGGATGGGGAAGCTGAGGACGCGAGGCAGGAGAAGGAGAAGGCGGAGATGGGTCCGACGACACCGGTGGGGATCTCCCAGCCCATCACCATCCCCTTCCCCAAACGTGACAAGCTCTCCTGAGGGATGCATCCCCCTCCCGCCAGGAGGACCACACTCCCTCCAGCTCCTCAGAGAACTACATCCAGGAGACGCCGTTGGTGATGAGCCGCTGCAGCTCCGTCAGCTCTCTGGGCAGCTTCGAGAGCCCATCCATCGCCAGCTCCATCCAGAGCGACCCATGCAGCGAGATGATCAGCGGCACCGTCAGCCCCAGCGAGCTGCCCGACAGCCCGGGGCAGACGATGCCACCCAGCCGCAGCAAGACGCCGCTCTTCGAGCTGGGCTGCCCACCTGAGAAGGAGACCAGCCAGTTCAACATCCAGTGGGAGAACAACGTCAAGAAGTTCATGGAGATCACCGACTTCAAGGAGCGCTTCCAGCTGCCCCAGGACCTGGACTCCATGGTTTATTTCACAGTGGAGAAACCCAATGAGAATTTCTCGTGTGCCTCCAGCCTGAGCGCCCTGCCGCTGCACGAGCACTACGTGCAGAAGGACGTGGAGCTGAAGCTGATGCCCACCTTCCCCGAGAAGAACAGCCTGAATTTTGCAGTGCACGAAGAGCGGGAGGAGCGGGAGGAGCAGCTCCTGGAGGGCCAACGCCGGGCAGAGCCCAGCTCTGACGATGACATTGAGATCCTAAAGGAGTGCATCAGCTCCGCCATGCCCTCGCGCTTCCGCAAGGTGAAGAGCTCGCTGCTCTCCGGGCAGGTCCTGCACCCGCACACCAAGAAGCCCCTCCACGTCCCCGTCTACATGCTGGTGCCCACACACACTGCTGTCCCCAAGCACCTCCGTGCCACCGCCCGGGAGCTCTACAAGGACGATGACTCCTACACCGATTCGGCTGATGGGACCCCCGTCAACTTCTCCAGCACAGCCTCGTTGAGCGATGAGACCCTGCGTGGCCCCAAGGAGGAGGCCGAACCCCCCCACGGTGCGGGAAGGAGACGGGAAATGGGCACCGCGGCATCGCCGGCACGGAGATCTGCTCTGGGCAGCTCAGCGCACACGCGGCCCAGCTCAGCCTGCAGGGGCAGGGCGGGCTCCAGCCGGGACAGCCCCGTGCCGCCGGGCAGAGGCGCGGAGGGGAAGCGGGGACAGCCCGTGCTCGGCACGGAGCCAGAGGTGGGGAGGAGCGGCAGCCCTGGGACGCGGCCGTGCAGCCTGCCCGGGAGGAAGGACGGTATGCGGGAGGAAGGGGCGGCCTTCCAGTCACTGTGCCACACCACGCCGACCGAAGAAGCCGTCTACTGCTTCTATGAGCACGACTCGGATGAGCCCGGGCTGGGCAAGGAGGTGCCCGGCGGTGGAGCGCAGCCTGGCCGGGCGCTGCGGAGGGAGCGCTGCGGGGGCTCCGTGCCCAGGAGGGAGCCTGAGACGAAGGGCAAAGCGAAGGGCAAGCTGCAGCACAACCTGATTGCTGATGAGACACCGCCGTGCTACTCGCTGAGCTCCTCCATGAGCTCCCTGAGCGACGGCAACCCCGGCGAGGGTGAGGAGTGTGGTTCAGCCCCCCGGCAGCGCGCAGCGGTGGGGCAGACGCAGGGCCGCTCCCCCAGCCCCAACTCGGAGGACGACCTCCTGCAGAAGTGCATCGGCTCTGCCATGCCCAAGCGCCGGCGGCCCTCGACGAGGCGGAGGACGGCGGAGAGGAAGCAGAAGCCGAAGGGCGGCACTGGGAGGGAGCGCCCGGCAGAGGGCAGGCATCGCTCCGAGGATTTGGGCTCCGACGGCGGCTCCGACCTGGACAGCGTGGAGTGGGAGGCCATCCAGGAGGGAGCCAACTCCATCGTCACCTGGCTGCACCAGGCTGCGGCGTCGCTGTCACGGGAGCCTTCCTCCGAGTCTGACTCCATCCTCTCCTTCGTCTCAGGGCTCTCAGTCGGCTCCACTCTGCAGCTCTCCCTGGACAGGGCTGAGAAGAAACGCTCTGGAAATGCGGCCGGGCGGGAGGCGGAGAGGAGGGAGCGTGCCAAGAGCCGCCCGGAGGTGAAGAAGGCGCCGAGCGCCCGTCCTGCTGGCAATGCGAGGGCAGAGAGGAGCCCAGCACCGAGCAAACCCGTGCCCAACCTGCCGGTGGTTTTCCGCGGCAGGACCGTCATCTACATGCCCAACTTGGCCAAGGACGCGCCCAGCCCGCGCTCCACCCCAAAGAAATCCCCCATGGCCAAACCCCCGGCTCCCAAGAATCTGTCTCTGAGCCAGCAGCGTTCCCGCAGCCTGCACCGCCTGGGGAAGCCGTCCGAGGGGGGGGACCTGGCTCTGCCCAAACGCAGCACCACGCCTCCTGCCCGCATCGCCAAAGGGCCGCCGTCCTCGGGCTCGTCCCGCACCTCCACGCCCTCGCAGCACGTGCCCAAGAAGCTGCCGTCGCCCTCGCAGCTCTCCAAGCAGAGCCCCGTGCAGACGGGCAAGACGACCGGCCCCCCCTCCCCGCCCGGCCCCTCGGCCAAGCCCACGGCCCCCAGATCCCCGGCCCCCCGGCAGCACAAGACGCAGAAGTCACCCGTCCGCATCCCCTTCATGCAGAAGCCCAGCAGGAAGGTGCTGCCGGTGCGCTCGGCCATGCCGGTGCTGGAGGAGCAGGAGGGCAGCGGCAAGGCGAAGGGCGGCACGCCGGGGGGGGCGGGGAGCAGCCGGCTCAACCTGGTGCGGATGTCATCCACTCGCTCCAGCGGCAGCGACTCGGACCGCTCGGGTTTCCTGCGGCAGCTCACCTTCATCAAGGAGTCCTCCAGCCTGCTGCTGCGGCACCGCGCCGAGCTCGGCCCGGCCACCCAGGCCACCTCACTGCCCCGCGGCGCGTCCCCGCAGCGCAGCCGGGCCGCCCTCCCCACCGTCTTCCTCTGCTCGTCCCGCTGCGAGGAGCTGAAGGCGGCCAAACCAGCAGCGCCCGCGCCGCGTCCGCTCGTCCCCAGGGCGCAGCCCGGCTGCAAAGCCCCCGCCGCATCCAAGCCCCCGCGCAGGACCAGCTCCGAGAGCCCCTCCCGGCTGCCGGTGAAGACGGCCGTCCCAGAGCCGTTCAAGCGGTATTCCTCATCGCCCAACATCAGCGTGCCGCGCCGCACGGCAGCCCGTCCTCCGTCCTCTCCGCTTGCTCCGAGGCGTCGGCGCGGGCGGCGGAAACCCGGCGAGGCGACGGAGGAGAAACCGCCGATGGCGATGATGAAAGGCACGTGGCGACGCATCCGCGATGAGGACATCCCGCACATCCTGCAGAGCACGCTGCCCTCCACCGCGCGCTGCCGCTGCTCAGCGCCGCCGAGGAGCCGCTCCCCGGCCCAGGAAGACCAGCGACGCCGTGGTGCAGACGAGGACTTCGCCACCACCAAGACCAACTCCAGCACCTCGCCCACGATGGAGAGCCCCCGGCACGATGGCGAAGCCCCGGCGCCCACCAAGGCCGCTCTGCCATCTCCTTCGGGCACGAGGCGCCCGCCGGGACCTTCCCCGCCAGCCGGCACGGCTCCCCGAGCCGCGCCGCCCGCGTCACCCCCTTCAATTACGTCCCCAGCCCCATGGCGGTGCCGGCAGTGGCTGACAAAGCAGTGGAGAAAATCCAGGCGTGAGCGGCTGCCGCGGACGGACCCCGACGGACCCCTCCTGCCCGCGGGGATGGAGACGTGGGACGGCCGGGACCCCTCCCCAGCCCAGACAGGGTTTATTCCAATGCAGCTCCAAAGGTTCCCGTGCTGAAGACCAAGCGAAGCCCGTGGGTGGGGACCGATCCCTGCAGCCGAGCGCTTCTCAGTGCCGATGGGAGTCCCCGGGGCGCTGCGGCCCTAGGGGGAGCCCTGGGGGTCGTGTCCCCACAACCCAGAAACACAACAAGCAAAGCCTTAACGCCAGGCTCGCGCCGCACGCTTCAGCTCGCGCACCGGCACGGCACCGCCAGGCATCGCAGAGCCTTTATTGCGGGGACGGGGTCACCTCATCTCGGGGATACACAGCCAGAGCGAAGCAGGGAGGGACCCCAAATGGCGAGGCGCAGGGCCGGGCTGGGTCCCAATTTGTGCTGCTCCTACTGAGGGTGCTTGGCTGAGTGCGGTGCTCATCAGGGCTGGGTGCTCGTCGGGGTCCCGGCTGCTTTGTTGCTGAGCTGCTGACTGCCCTGGGGAGGACATGGAGTGCAGAGGTGGCACCGGGGTGCCCAACCCAAGGGAAGGGTCTGGGCCCCCCCATAGCACGCAGCCCCTGGCACGGCTGGCAGTGAGGCGCCTGCGCAGCGTGGACACGGGTCCATCCAGGACTGGATTACGCCCACAAGCAGGAGCTGCACGCCCTGCTGCCAGCTGGCCCTGTGCACCCCAGGGTGGGCTGCTGAGTGTCCCCCATCCCGACCTGGGTGCTCCCCAGCCGACCCATGTGTCCCCCAGTCCCTCCTCGCTGCCCACTCATGCCTTTGGTTGGGCTGATCTGCGGGGCCTCCAGGGACCAACACCACCAGGTGCCCTATGGGTGTCTTCAGGGACAGGCAGGGGGTTATGGGGACATGTAGGGGACACAGGGATGCATCCGTGTAGATCAAGAAATAGGGCCACAGCCCCCTGTGGATGCCCTGCCTCCTCTTGATGGCCATAACCCAGAACAGGACCCACGTGCAGGATGCCAGCGTCACCCCACACACGTGGTTGTGGCCCCGGGTGTCAGTGCCACCATCCCAGCCCCGCTGCCACCCATCTGCCCTATGTGTGACCGTCGGCTTCGTCCCCATCTGTGTGGAATCGCGCTGGGTTTGTGGTGTCCCGTCCCCCCGTTGCTGTATGTATGTACCAAGGATGTTATTTTACCAGGACTCTGGACAGTATTAAAAATTAAATGCAAACCTGTGTAAATAGCCGGGGCTGCTCCATCTGTGCCGTGCAGCCACGCCGCAGCGTGCGCCGGATCCACACACGGTGCTTCACTGCTGAGGTGGCCACCGGGGGCTTGAAGGGGTCAGCAGGGTTGCGGCTGCTGAAGGACATAACGCCCGCCACCGCCGCCGGGCGCCCGCACACCAGGGGACCCCCGGAATCACCCTGTGGGAGTGATGGTGATGGCACAGCCTGGCACAAAGCGGCACAGCCCCGCACAACCCCCCCCCTCCCAGCTCCTCACCTTGGTGGGGGCTTTGCCGTGGCCCTGGCCCTGGAAGCAGATCATGGTGGGTGTGAGGTCCCCGTTCAGAAGTGGCTGTTGTTGCACATCCTCGTGTCCAGCACGGTCACCTCCAGCTCCTGCAGCGCGGCTGCCAGCCCTTTTCGACCACCCCAGCCTGCCAGGCTGCACACGGTGCCCACCGCCGGTTCCCGCCGCAGCAGCGCGATGGGTCGATGCCTTTTGCTGCGCTTCACCTTCCCCTCCAGCTGTGGGCAGTGCGGGGCAGCGTCAGGGCCCACCACCGTCACAGCGGCGTCACCGCATCGCCCGGGGTGAGAGTGGGTGGATGTCAGCCGGATGAGATGTTACCCGGGTGAGATGTCACCCAGATGTGAAAGTGCTCGGAGGCGTGAGAGGAAATGTCACCCGGCCCCGTGCTGCGGCGCGGTGTGAATTACCCACTGGTGGCACTTCCTGGCACCAACCGTCCCCACCTGCAGCAGGAGGAGGTCATTCTCCATCGTCTGTCTGTCGTAGTCGGGGTGGGGACAGGCAGCGCGGATGGAGAAGCTCTGGGGTGTCCCTGTGCTCCTGCAGCTGGTGCAGCCCCACCACCACCATCATCCTGGAGACATCGGCACTGCGGAACAGAGCACATGTCCACACGGTGCCCCTCCAAACCCCAGTGCAGCAGCGGGCGGGATGGGATGTGGGATGGGATGCGGGATGGGATGCGGGATGGGATGCGGGATGGGACGCTCACCTCCACAGGACACAGTTCTCACCTCCGTGGGATGCAGTGTGCAGCCGTCAGCACCCAGCGTGGGTTCAGCAGTGCTCCCCCGCAGGCGTGCACCCCCCTGGCCTGCACTGACACCATATAGGGCCGGGAGTGGGGCTTGGCCTCGCGTCCCCCGATGATGCGCAGATGTGACCGCGCTACTGGGGAGAGGGGGGAACCCATCCCACAGCCACTGCTGAGTGGGGATGGCTGCCCCCATGCCCTGCTGCTCCCTGCAGTGACGCAGAAGCCCCGTCGGCCACCCCAGCCCCATTGCATTGCTCACCCAGCCCCAGGTTTGGGCAGCGCCAGCAGCAGCAGCAGCCCCACAACTGCGCTCCTCTCCATGCTGCTCCTGCTGTGTGCAAAGAGCTGCAAGGCTGTGGGGCCGGGGCAGAGGGCTGCGATGACGTGCGGCATACAGGAAGGGGGAAGCAGAGTGAACATCTGCAGGTGTGAAATAACACCGCAGAGAAACAGCTCCAACAACCCACAGGGACAGGCAGCCCCCCCCCACGGCCTGGTTCCCATCCTCACCAAGGAAATCACATCCCACTTCCCAAGAAGGGTTTTATTGAGGATTTGTCAAGGTTTGTGATAACCGCAGCCCCAGGCACTTCGCTGCAGTGTCCCACTGCGTGCACCCATCATGGTGGCCCATTCCCACCACCCTGCTCTCACCGCACCACAAGACCCCCACCCACCACCCCCAGCTGCCCCTCAGCTCTCTGCTCTCTTCGGCTCTCCTGGTAGGGCCTGCGATGCTGCCAGGCTCCGCAGCAGCCGCTCGAAGAAGAAAGGGGTCTGATACTGCAGCTGGGTGAGGTGCTGCAGGAAGGGTGGCACCTCCTCCTTCCTCAGCCCCAGGCACACGGGGAGCACCCTGGTGCCACCGCGCTCCCGACGTGCTGCAAGTTCCACTCGGACACCCGTTGGCACCACGCATCCCCACGGATGTGGGGGACAGCAGGAGGATGCCAACCCTGCTGGCACCGATGGCCTCAGTGGCACTCAGCACAACCGGGGTGCGGCCACCTGGTCCCAGTGCTCTAAGTAGCCTCGGAAGCCCTTTTTCATCAAGAACTCAGCGATGATGGAGGCGACGGCGTGGTCCTCAAGGCAGTACCAGATGGAGAAGTCGTAGGTGAAGCGATGCCGTGTGGACATGGTGCTGGCAGGGGGCAGAGCTGCTCGCACAGCCACGTGGTGGGGATGAAGGCCGCGGGTGCTTTGAAAACGCAGCACTGTGGACGCGCTGGGAGCACAAGGAGGCAGCCAGGGGGGCTCCCGGTGAGACCCCCGGGCAGTGCCGTGTCCCGACCTCAGAACGCCTTCTGCCGCATCTCGGCGATGTCTCTCTCCAGTGCCGCGCCCGCCCTCTGCAGTTCGTCACGCTTCTCTGCCAGCTCCCCGCGCGCCTCCCGCAGCCGCCGGTTCATCTCCACGTAACCGCGGCACTGCCGGTACAGCCGCTCCTGCTCCTCCACGCCGTCCTCCTGCCCTGTGAGGCGTGGGGGACTCAATGGGGGTTCGGTCATCCCGGCTCCCCGCCCGTCGCTGCTGCCGCGGGGCTCACCTGGCGCGGGGCCGTCACGGTCACCACCGCTGCCCCGGGGAGGCTCAGCCGGGAGCAGGAGGACGGGGTCGGCCGGGGGTGCGCCCCGCACGTCGGCCAGGAGCTGCTCCACGGTGGGCGGCTCGGGGCGGGTGGGCAACACCCGTTTGGCCTTGGAGCTCATGGCGGGCTCTGACAGGGAGGGGAGGCTCACAGCCGGGACAAACGGACGCTCACCCCAAGGGCAGATGGCTGCCGGCCCTTCCCGGACCCGCAGCAAAACAGACAGACAGACACACAGACTCCTCCCCCCACGCCCCCAGACGGACAGACCGGCCGACCGACCCTCCCTCAGGCGGACAGACCGATCCCTTCCAGGACAGACAGACAGACTGACATACGCAGCCTCAGCACGGTCACTCCTTCCCCGCCCCGGGATCTTTGCCCCCCGACAAACAGGCAGGCGGACAGACAGAGCCTCTCCCACCGCCAGTTGAAGGACACGCGTCCCCCCACCCCCACACCGACCCCGCTCCCCGGACCGACGGACGGACAGACGGACGGACGGACAGACGGACGGACGGACGGACACACCCCTGACGCCCTCGCTCCTTCAGGACGAAGCCTTCCTCCCCGCTCCGTGGACAGACAGACGGACAGACAGTTCCCTTTCCCTGCCGCCAGACGGACAGACCTCTCCCCGCCCCAGGACAGACGGATAAACCGCCCCTCCCGGCCGCCGTACCTCCACCGCCCCCACGCACGCCCCTTCCTCGGGCGCGCACCGATGACGTCATCTCCGCGCCACCACCCGCGCACGAAACCACGCCCCCTCTTAAAGGCGCCGTGCCGGCCCGGAGCGCGCGGAGCAGATGGGAGTGGATCGGGAACAGCTTTACTTGGGGGGGGGGGAACCGAGCCGAGGACGGGCCCGGAGCGGCTCAGACCGGCCTTGTCCCGGTGCCTCATTTGCTCTTCGCTTCCTGTGCCAGCTTCACGGCGGTCCCGGAGGCTGCGGGAAAGAGAGAGCGCCGTGTGAGCGCCGGAGCCCGCAATGAACCCGCCGGGACGGAGAGTGCGGGGCTGCGGGAGGGGAGAGAGCCTGCCCTATATCTGCAGCGGGGAGCCGGGTGGACTGCAGCAGAGGGGCCTAAAGAGAGGAGCGGGGCTTGTAGGAGCAGGGCTTGCGGCAGCGGGGCGCAGGCTCCGTGCTGGCTATGGAAATGCGGCTGTTACGTACGGACACGCTGAGCTGCGGGGCGACCTCAGCGGCCAGCCGGGCTCTGCTGCTGAGCAGAGTGTGCAGAACTGCTCCGGGAGGCGCAGAAAGAAGAGAGACAACGAAAAGGGCTGGGCTGCCATCATGGCAGGGATGGGGCTACGGCCTGGGGGGGGGAACAGGAGGGGCACTGAGAGCTGCCCCAGGTTGGGGGGGATGGACCCACATTACCTTCTCTGGTGATGGCAGAGGCTGCGTCCAGTGCTTTGGTGCTGAGGTCGCCGAGCACTGTGTCCACAGCACGGTGGTGCTTGAGGAAGCAGGGCCGGATGACGTTGTGGTAGAGCACCTGTGAGCCATTCCAAGACACCGGGGCCATGCACCACACCAGGAACAGGCACTGTTGGGGGGAGAGGAGCTGCAGGGCCGGGTTGGGACAGCAGCGCAGCTGCTAGGGTGCTCCGCTCCCTCCTGCCAAAGGCTGGAGCTCTCTGGAGGCCCAAAGCTCAACAGATGAACCCCAAGAACTCAGCCATAAAGGGGAATGCTCCGGCACCTGCAGCCCCCGTGCCCCCATGAAGGCGTTACCTTCCCAGCGTAGTAGAAGGGGAACCAGTAGAGGAAAATGTCAGAGAAGAATTCAGCTATGCTGAAGACGCCGTAAACCACCCAGTATGTGAGCCACGTGGTGTCATCCTCCTTGCTGGAGCTCTCGATGGCTTTAATGCTGTGGGAGGGAGGGGACAGGTCACTGCTTCTGCAGGTTTGTTCCTACAGCAGGCACGGCCTCCCCACATCCCCAGCCTTTGCAGTGTGCCTGCCCCACAGCAGGTCCTGCTGCCCCAGGAGTGACTCTGCCCTCACGTTGCCCATCCAGGGCTGTAGAGTCAGTACTTACGAGACATATGCAGGGTAGGCGAAGCCGATGAGGTTGCAGACCAGTGAGGCACCGTAGCCAAACACCAGGTACAGCCCCAGGAAGGCCAGGGACCTGCAGGACAGAACCAAGAGCCAGGGATTCAGCACGGGGAGCTGTGCAGAGCTGCATTGCACTGCTGGAGGAAGGGGTGCACACATCGGGCTTTGCTTTAGTCACCGTTTGTCCCCTCCCTGGCCTGGACTTGTCCATGGCAAGTAGAACACAATCAGGGGGACGGAGGCAGCCCCAGGTGGGAGATGCTTGCCTCCTTGCTGCCCTCTGCTCACTACCCTGTGTGTGCTTGTGCTGAGTGTGTTAGGATTCAGCCCCCTGAGAGCCAGCAATCCAGCTTCCCCGTCATTAAATGTGATTGTTAAATTAAAGACAAGGCAAAGCACCTCCCCAGTCCCCAGGTGCTGCATCAGAGGAGCACTTGCTGCCAAACCACCGCTGTGGTGGAGCAGAGCACACAGCCTGGTGCTTTCTGTGCCACCCCAGCGGCATCTCAGCTCCTGCACACCCTGCTTACAACATTGCCAGCAGCATAAGCTCCTTATCCTACAGCAGGCAAGAGAGCTGGGACTTAGCCTGTCTGTGGCAGTGAATTAAAGGAAAGGGGCACAGAGGACGGCTCATCCCTGCACTGCTCACAGCAGCAGCTCAGTGCTGGCATGGGCACCTCTGGGCCCGGGGCTCTGCAAGGAGATGGGCGCTGTTCCCAACTCGTGGGAGCAGCCACAGCTTCCCTCCGAGGGAAGCAAGCAGGCAGGTTCAGGCAGCTCCGGGTTTCATTCCCTAAAGAGCCTTAGAATGGATTTCAAAGGCTAAGTTTAGCCCCCAGAGAAATTTATGTAAGAGCAAAACACAAAGGAGAGGCTCAGCTTGCACAGAGGAGCCTTGTGTGAAGGACAGGGCAGGAAGGAGACGCATCCTGGGGTCCTAAACCCACAATGACACCAATGTGAGCACAGGAGGAAAAATCCAGCGGAGGAAGGGATTCTGTGCACTATGGACCCTGACCAGGCTGGTGGAGGAGCTGCCCACGCTGCCCCAAGGCACCCAACCCCAGAGCCCCATCCCTGCCTCCCATGTGGGATGGGAGATCACTGAAGATCTTTGCAGCACTGAATGGAGAGCAAGGCTTGGCCACAGAGCTTGGCAAAGAGGTTTCCCCAGCCATGAGCACAGGCAGCCCGCAGGTGTGTCACAGAGGGGATGCTGTCCTCCCCTTTACCTGGCAGAGGATCCAGAGGATCTTCTTTCTGCCGGGTCTGTGCTGGTTTAAAAGGTACCGAGCAGCCCCTTCTGGTCCCAACAGAAATGAGGGACTGCTGCAGAGCGGGGGGAAGGGAGGAAGAAATCTGATATTTGTTGTTGAGCAGCAGCTTCACCTTTCCAGACACCGGAGCTGTGCTGCAGGAGCAACGCCGCTGCTCGTCCCCATCACCCACAGCCCAAAGTGCAACCAGAGCCCCAGCAGCAGGCATCTGACAGCCCAGCACTGCTCCAAACTCGTGTCTGCTCCTGCATGCGTCTCCCAGAGGAGCAGTCAAACTCTACAGCAGCCATGGGGCCAGGAACCGGGCTGGGAGCACAGCAGGGAAACCCCAGGAGGTTCCATACGGAAATGCAGAGGCAGATGGCAAGTCATAAACAGGGCCAAGGAACAAACGTGGCCAAGGCTGAGGTGACAGCCGCACCGAGGGGTCAAGTGGTGTCAGGATCAGCTGCCTAGGGAGATATCTCTGGTTTCTCATTAATGAACAAACAGCACGTGGTTAACGAGCAGACCTCTGCCCTCCTGCCTGGGGGGGGGGGGGTTGGGGTTGGTCCCACACTGCAGCTGGGCTTCCCCAGGGCAGGGGGATGTGGGGACCCAGGCTGGGCACGGCTGTGAAGCCCATGTGGGGCTGGGAGGGGAGGTGGAAGGGAGGAGAGGAAGGAGAGTGAAGAGGGGAGGGGGCTGCCACCCCCCAAATACACAACGGCCCCCCTGGCAGCTCCCCCCCCCCCCAACCCCCCCCCCCAGGCAGCGGCCGGGCCCCATGCTGGGCAGCGCGGGGCTGTCAGCACACCCAAGCGCAGGGGGGCACCCGAAATTAGAGGAGGGGGCTGAGGGATCCAGCAGGGATCCCCGAGCTGGGGAAAAAAGGGATCCCGCGGTGGGGCTGCGGGCGCACCTGTAGCCAGGTAGAGCCGGCGGACGCCGGTGCGAGACTCCAGGCGGCCGAGGAAGTCGGAGAGCGGCCCGGGGCGGTCGAGGAAACGCTGCAGGCGCTGCTGCACGGAGCCCATGGCTGCGGGGCTCGCTCGCCTCCGCGCGGCCCCGGGTCCAATGCGGAGCTGTGCGGGGCGGGGCGGGCAGGTGGCGTCGCCGTGTCCGTGGCAACGATCGCGGGGCATGGCGGCACCGAGCGGCCTGGGGGCGGCGTGGGGGCTGCGGCTGCTGCTGGGTCTGGGGTTGGGGGGGGGTCTGGGGCTCCCGCAGGATCTGCCCGCAGTCTACATGAGCAGCTGGGCCGTGCGGGTGGAAGCGGGGCCGCGGGATGCGGGGCGGTTGGCAAAGCGGCACGGGATGCTGTGCGTGGGGCAGGTGAGGTCCGAAACGCAGGTTGAGGGAGCTGGGCTCGTTCAGCCTGGAGAAAAGAAGGCTGCGGGGTGACCTCAGCGCAGCCTGCGGTACCTAAAGGGAGCCTGCAAACAGGAGGGGAGTCAGCTCTTGGAAAGGGGAGATAACAGCAGGACGAGGGGAAATGGTTTGAAGTTGAGGGAGAGAAGATTTAGATTGGATGCCAGGGGGAAATTCTTTGCTATGAGAGTGGTGAGGTGCTGGAACAGCTGCCCAGAGAGGCTGTGATGCCCCGTCCATCCCTGGAGGTGTTCAAGGCCAGGTTGGATGGGGCCCTGGGCAGCCTGGGCTGCTGTGAAATGTGGAGGTTGGTGACCCTGTGTGTAGTGGGGGGTTGGAGCTTCGTGATCCTTGAGGTCCCTTCCAACCCTGGCCATTCTGTGGTTCTGTGACCTGCTGTAGGTGGGATGTAGGGCTGTTCCTTATAGGGAGCACGAGTTCCTATAAGGCTGCACAGCTACTTGCAGCCACCACACAAGCACGGGGAGCCTGTGCACAAACCCCCCATCCTGCAGAGCTCTCTCCTCCAGTACCACCCTGGTCTAAGTGAGCCTGCTTTGGCATAGCGATTGGACTCGATGATCCCAAGATGTCCCTTCCAGCCCCTACAGTTCTGTGATCCTCTGGCACACCCAGTGCATCACATCCCAACCCAGCAGAGCTGGCACGCACACATCCCCACCTCCCCGCCCATCTCCGTGCAGCCCCTGAGCTCAGCCCTCACTGCAGGTGCTGGAGGAAGAGCCCTACTACCACTTCCAGCACCGTGGCTCCAGGCAGACGTCCCTGAGCAGGCACTGGGGCTGGAGCCTGCGGCTGAGCAGGGAGCCACAGGTAGGGGCTGGGCTGCACCACGGACCCAGGGCAGGGCGTAGGATGACCCTATGGGAACACACACGGTGCCTACAATGCTGCTTCCCCCCCCCCAGGTTCTCTGGTTTGAGCAGCAAACAGTGAAGAGTCGCGCCAAGAGGAGCGTCAGCATGGTGCCCACAGATCCCTGGTTCCCCAAGCAGTGGTACATGGTGAGATTTTGCCTCTCTCCCCATCTAATCCTGATGTCCTCAAGCAAATCACCTGCCCTGAGTATAAGCAGGGCTAATGCCAGCAGAGATGAGACAGCAGGAGGGTCCTTGAAGGACGTCCTCCACCTGCTGCTCTGCCCCAATCGATCCCAATCTGTTCTGCAGAACGACGACATCAGCCCCGATCTCAACATCCTGGCTGCCTGGAGCAAAGGCTACACTGGCCGGGGGGTCGTGCTGTCCATCCTGGATGATGGCATTGAGAAGGACCACCCTGACCTGGCTGCTAACTACGTAACTACGCTCCCCTCGGGCAGAGCTCGGAGCTTCGGGGCTGGGAAGGGACGGCGCAGCTCTGCAGCCCGTGGGATTTGTGGTGGGAATTCAGCCTTGCCGTGGTCGGATCAAAGGGCTTTGTGTCTCTGCCATCATTTCTCACATCGAGGAAATGTTAGAACTTGTGCACGGACGAGCCCCCAGAATAGTCAGATGTAATTACAGCAAGCTGCAAAGCAAGTAGGGCTTGTAAGCCCTCGTGTGCTCAGAGAGCAAAGAGAACGGGGGAACTTTAATCAGTTCACAGCAGCGTGGGTTTGGTTGAGCCCAGCAGGTTCAGGCGAGGCTGCTGCAGTCGCTGGGCGTGCAGGGACCTCCCTGGGCTGGGTGTCTGCCCTGAGCTGGCACAGCTCCTCTTCGCAGTGCGATTTTGTCACGTCGGTGCCCTGTTTTGCTCTAGGATCCCCTCGCGAGTTATGACTTCAACAGCAACGACCCTGACCCCCAGCCCAGGTACAACGCCTGGGATGAGAACCGGTGAGTTTTGCCCTCTGGTTCTGCGTGGAAATCCCCTCCTGAGCTGGGAGCAGAGCTGTGCCAGCCCCCCAGCCTCCAATCCCCTCCCCCAAGGACGGATCTCCTGTGTCTGCCCCTCAGGCACGGGACGCGCTGTGCAGGAGAAGCAGCAGCCGTAGCCAACAACCAGATCTGCGGTGCAGGCATTGCATACAATGCAAAAATTGGAGGTGAGCAATTCCTCCTCCTGCTGCTTGGCATGGGAAGGAGGCACGAGCCAGCTCAGGAACCCGGAGGAACGCGTGCCTTCAGCCTGCAACCCTCGGGCTGACCCCAGCAGCACCACAGTGCTGTAAAACCAGGGAGCTGAGGCTTTAGAGCAATGCTTTGGACATCAGCAGTGAACCCCTGGATGATGTTTCATGGATGCGAAGCTCTGAGGGCTTCCCGGCCGCTGGGCTGCTCCGGGGGAAGTTTAGGGCTTGCACAGCACTAGAGGGTGCTGCGGACTTGCAGCAGGCCCAGCGGCAGCGCAGGGCTCTGCCTCCCCACACTGCAGGACCGGTGCCCTGCTCGCTGCCCAGCTTCCCTGCAAAGTGACCGTGCCAAAGGGGGGTTAAAACTGCACGGGGGTTAAGAAGGATTGATAATCCGGCAGCGGCTGCACTGACCTGCAGGAAGCTGATGGCTGTGGAGCAGGGCTGGGGCTGGTCAGACCCAATGAGCCCTGACTGCCAGATCACCTCCCCAGGTGTGCGGATGCTGGACGGTCCCATCACGGACATCGTGGAGGCTCAGTCCCTCAGCCTGCAGCCACAGCACATCCATATCTACAGTGCCAGCTGGGGCCCTCTGGATGATGGGAGGCACGTGGATGGGCCGGGGGTGCTGGCCATGAAAGCCTTTCACAACGGGATCACAAAAGTAAGCACAGCATTCACGTCCTGTAGGTTTGCTGGCTCCGGACCAGAGCAGAAGTGTGCTGGTGCTGGTGCAGCAGGGATACTTTGGGTTCTCCAGCACAGAGCTGGATGGTGACAAGGCCATCTCCTGCTCATCCTCTCCCTGTCCCAGGGGCGTGGGGGGCTCGGTTCCATCTTCATCTGGGCCTCTGGCAATGGTGGCATCAATTATGACAACTGCAACTGCGACGGGTACACCAACAGCATCTACACGCTGACTGTGAGCAGTGCCTTTGCCAGCGGCCGGCAGCCTCGCTTCAGCGAACCCTGTGCCTCCACCCTCACCACCACCTACAGCAGCAGCACCAGCAGCGAAGCACAGATTGTGAGCGGCCCCCCAACCTGGACAGGAGGAGGCACTTCCACCCGAGCGTCTGTGCTGGGGCATGGAGGGACCAGGGTGCGTACTCCAGCAGGGGACAAGGGACGAACCCCCACCCCCTTGCCCTCCCCAGGTGACCACTGATCTGCACCACCGCTGCACCGACAGACACGCAGGCAGCTCTGCCTCGGCCCCGTTGGCTGCAGGAATGGTCGCCCTCGCTCTGGAGGCCAAGTAGGTGCCGGGAGGCTGCCCTCAGAGCTCCCCCCAAAGCAGAGACCTCTTCCCCAACGTCCTCTCCCTCCCAGCCCAGCACTGACCTGGCGTGACGTGCAGCACCTGGTGGTCAGGGCCTCCCGACCCGCTCACCTGCAGGCAGAGGATTGGGCTGTGAACGGGGTCGGGCGCAAGGGTGAGTCTGTGGTTGCTGGCTTCAACCAGTGTCCAGCCCTCAGAGGGGCTCACGTGCCCCCTTCTCCCACATCCCAGTGAGCCACCACTACGGCTACGGGCTGCTGGACGCGGCTCTGCTGGTGGAGCTGGCCCAGGCGTGGGCAGGAAGCCGGCCTCAGCAGAGCTGTTCCATCGAAGCTCTCCGCGCCCCCCGGTAAGGAACGAGGTCCCCTGGGGTCCGACCTCACGCAGGGGCTTTCTTGGAGCAAAGCTGTGCTGCCGTCTGATGCAGGAACTGCATCTCAGGGGTTGGCTTCTGCTGTCAGTGCAGGGCTGTGGTCAGAGCCACGGCAGAGGGCAGGATGCCCACCGAGGGGGAGGGGTGATGCTCTCACCCCTTCTTGTGCCCATCAGAAACATCGGCTCCAAACTCACCGTGCCTGCAGACACCTCCTCCTGCTCGGGGAGGACCAGGAGCATCCGCTCACTGGAGCACGTCCAGGTGCAGCTTTCACTGAGCTACAGCCGCCGGGGGGACCTGCAGGTTGCACTGAGGAGCCCCATGGGGACCACGTCCACACTGGTGTCTGTGCGGTAAGGGTTGTGCCGAGTCCTGGCAGTGCCTTGTTATGCTCAGCCCAGAGTGTCTGCGGAGCCCCTTTGGTCTGCAGCCCCTGCAGCCACCCCCCCATGTCTGCCCACAGCCCATACGACACCAGCCAGCAGGGCTACAAGGACTGGACCTTCATGTCCACACATTTCTGGGATGAGAATCCCAGCGGGACCTGGACACTGCAGCTGGAGAACAAGGGTGATGCCTACAACACAGGTGGGCACTGGGAGGACAAACCCATCCACTGGTACCACCCAGTGCTTCGTTCCCTCCCTTCCCCTTGTTTGGTTGGCATCTGACCGTCCTCCCTCTGCTTCCCTCTGGGCAAAGCCCATGGGAGAGCCCTGTCTCTGCAGGGGCTGTGCTTTGCGGTCTCCCACCCAGCCCTATAAAGGGCATTGCAGCTTCCAGCCCCACATCCACCACCAAGGACGTGGGTTGGGAATGTATGGCCATCACCCAGCACTGCATTCTCTTCCTCCCACCACCAGGCGTGCTGACCAGCTTCATCCTTCACCTGCACGGCACAGATGAGGACATGATGGCCAGGCACTTCTCAGCCCCCACCACGGGCGAGTGCACCAAGCGGGACGCGCAGGGAGCATGCGAGGGTGAGCGCATCCCTCACCACGACTCCAGGCAGGACGGGACGATGCTCTCAGTTCCTGGTGGCTCCAGGGGGCTCCGTGTCCCCTCTCACACCCCCCATCCCTTTGCAGAGTGCAGTGGCTCCTTCTATGCCTACCAGAGCTCCTGCCTGTCCTACTGCCCACCCCGCTCCTACGGCCGCTCCCGGAGCACCACGCACACATCCCGCATCTGCGCCCGCTGCCACCACTCGTGCTACACGTGCCAGGGCAGCTCGGCCAACAACTGCACCTCCTGCCCCGCTGCCCACACCTTGGATGAGGACACCCACTCCTGCTTCGCTCCACAGGGCCTCTCCCCTCAGGAAGGGCAGCACAGGAACCTCCTCCCCATCGTCCTCCTGCTCTGTGAGATCGCGATCCTCTTGGCCATGCTGTCCTGTATGTTCCGTACTGCCTGGCTATGTGTGCTGGCTGGCTGTGCAGGTCGCTGCTGGGCTGGGGGAAAGTGAAACCAGCCTGGCTCACAGCCATCCGTACCCCTCTTCAAAATAAACCCCCTGTTGTCTTTATGGGCTGCTCCCACCCAGCTCCACATGTGGATACGGACACAGCGATGACTGCCATCCCCTGCTTCCTCATCCCTGAACTCCCAGGACTGGGGCATTGCTGGACACAGCCCTGGTTCATGGAGGTGATGTCCAGAGGGAGCAGAGCACGGACCTCACGGCCTTTCCCAGGCGCAGAGGGGTGGGGAGGAGACATGATATCCCTCCAAACAGCTGCACCCGAGTAAACATGTCTTGTGCTGGAAAGGCCAAAAGCCCACATCTGGGTATGGAGCAGGAGCTGGGTGCTGTGTTGCTGCTCGGAGAGAACAGCCCCGATCCGCGCTGCAGCGCTGGCACACGGTTCAGCCTTCAGGAACGTGCCTGGGGCCACTGCAAACCACAGTGCCCCGTGTCCCAGCAGCACGGCACAGCTGCGCCCCAGCACGCAGCGCGGCGCCGGGCTGGGACAGCGTGGGGACCGCTGCCAGCGGGGGCCCTCGTGGGGACATCACTGCCAAATGGGAGTCAGCCACCACTGCAGGACACGGGCATGGAGCAGAGAAGTGCAGCATTGCTGGGTGTTGGCCGTCAGTCCTGTGCCTGCTGTGCCATCCCCAGGCTCGGCCTGTTTGCACAGCTGGGACACGCGTGGATGTCACCAAGGAGAGAAAGACCTTTGTCCAAGGGTGCAATCACCAGGAAGCTGCGTTCCCATCACGGCACGCTGCCTGCAGCTGTGCTGGCCCTCGGCCTGGAGGGATTCAGGGACCCTCCCTAGGGGTCTCTCCCCCCCCCGCCATGGCCTGTCCCATTCCCAGCGTGCAGCCTGCAGTGCAGAACTGACACTGAGCACGTCGTGCTGGGGGAGAGGTGGGGATGTGGAGGGCTGTGTGTGTCCGAGAGCAGCCCCAACTCATCAGCCCCATCCCAGATCCCAACCCCATCCTCACCGTGCGCCAGAGCTGTCCAAGCAGCAGGAGGGGTTCTCCCACCACTCGGTGCTGGGTCCCATGGGCAGCCTCCCGAGCAAGGAGAGCAGCTGGGCTCCAGCACAACCAGCCTATGAGCACAGTTCTGCCTCATCGCAGTGACGACGAAGACGTGGAGAACAACAAAACTCCTGAGCACGCAGCCCAAACCCCCCAGACAGCGGGATGGGGAGAGACCCTCAGCAAAGGGGACAGCACAAAACTGCCCAGCACTGCTCACTGCCTGGGGATCCCCCCCTCCAAGAGCAAAGCAGCCCCCTGTGCCCAGGGACAAACCCTGCTGGGTGGAAGGAGCACTTTTATTGGGCATCAGCGTCTTCCTGCCCCTAAGCACCTCAGGGTGCCTCACCGGTGCTCCGAATCACCTGGCACCACCCAGGCTGATCCCAACACCCTGTGCCCATGGTGTGACTTTCCCTGGGGTGCGTGGTGCAGCACCGGGGTGTCCCCATCCCCGTCCCCATCTGTGGGCCCCGTGGGACACAGCCAGAACACGGCTTGTGTTACGGCACAGCGACGGACCCGCGCCTCCGCCGGAAGGGAGATAAGCAGAGGTCCTGGCCCCGAGAGGCACAGCCTGGCAGGCGGCCACGTGGGGATGGGCACGGGGATGTGATGCTCGGGGGGCTCAGTGCAGGGACACAGGACAGCACCCCAGGGTGGGGGCACACCGGGTTTATTACAGCCAAGAAAGGGCTACACAGCAAGCGAGCGATAGATAGGTTTATTTTCTGCAAAAATAATAAATTACCACTCCCCTCCACCACCCCCCACGGCCGTGCCGAGGGCCGCTGAGGTCCCACAGCGCAGCAGGAAGGAGGGGTCCCGTCCCCCCATCCCCACTGGGGTCCCCCATCCCTGCATGCAGCCTCATTGCAGGTGGGCGCAGTGCCGTTCCGCCTCCCGCACCGCGCGCTCCTCGCGGGGTGACCACGGCCGCGCGTAGCCGTCGCGCTGCAGCAGGATGCGGTTCAGCGTGTGCTCGTAGTTGACGTGCCGCCGTGCCATCAGCACGTATTCGTGGCCCCCCAGCAGCGTGGGGCAGCCGCACGTGTCGGGCACCCAGACGTACTCCCGCGGTACCATGGGGAAGCGGCGCCGGTACGGCGTCACCACCTGCACCTCGTAGCGCATCTCCTGCCCCACCGAGCGGCGTGCCAGGATCCGCGCTCGGAACACTGCAGGGTGGGAGTGGGCTGCGCTGAGCGGGGCATCACGCCGGGTGTTGCCACCCCCTGCCCTGCCCCCCGCCCCACTGCTGCTCACCGAAGTCACTCTGGCAGAAGTGCCGGATGCGCTGGGAGCGTCCCTTGGGTGGATGGCACCGCCCGCATCGCCCTGCGGGGACAAAGGCTGCGATGTGGCACCCAAACCCTCCCGTGGGACCCGTAAGGAGAGAGGGGTGCTTCTGGACTCCGGCACACAGCCCAGGGGTGTGGGAGGATGTGGGAGGTCACCTGCAGCAGCTCTGACCCCAGGGGGGCTTCGCGGTGGCAGTGGCTCTGTGATGTGGCCCCAGGCCCTGGGGGTCACTGTGGGAAGTGGGGGCTCAGCAGGTGGGGGGCTGCCGGCCCCACGGGGCTGGGGCTGCCGCAGGGCACTGGTGTCCACCATGCTGCGCTGGGGGAGCCCACGAGGCAACCAGAATTCATACTCAATGCCTGGGTTGGGCTCCTGCAGCAGCACCTGTGTGTTCAGGGGCAGAACTCAGGAGATCGTTGGGGCCGGGGGCAGCTGCCCGCATCCCCACGCTGCCCCCGCTCCCCACCAGCACATGGAGGTCTTCGTCTGTGGGTCCCGGTGCCTCCAGGCTCTCGGTGCCATCAGGGCTGCGGGCGTAGAGCAGCTGTGTGCCAGCTGCCTCGTAGGGCCCCGGCCAGGCGATGGACCAGTCCCCATTGAGCACGTAGCGTCCGTCGCTCCCCATCAGGGCTGTGGGAAGGAGCGCATCTGGGCTGAGCCACGCATGGCCCCGGGATTGGCACACAGGGCTGGGCTGGGAGGAGGCACCGAGCCCCCATTGGAGGCCCCCAGGAGGGCCAGAACATTGGGAACATTGTGTGTGGGGTGTGGGGGAGTGTTAAATCCATGGCAGGTTTGGCCCAAGTCCCATGGCACAGCTGGATCCCAAGGGCAGAGCTCCCCAATCCCCCAAGTCCCGTAGTGGCCCTGCACTGGCCAAAACTCACAGCCACCGCCTCTGGAAGCGCCCTGAGATGGGGAGCGTTGCACTCAGAGTGGGGGGAGTGGTGCTGCACAGTTGCCCGTGGCCATAGGATGGACTGGGACGGACTGGGAGGGGACAGAACACATCCTACCAAGGAAGTTGCGGCTCTTGTCTGTCACCTTGATGTTGGTGGCTCCAGCGGGAATCTTGGTCACATTCATGTACCCAAAATGACCTGAAGGTGGGCAGGGAGTCAGGGCAGAATGTGACCCCGAGGGGAGATCGTGGGGACAGCAGGGCCAGAGCTGGGACACCCACAGGGTGAGTGAGAAGTGGGAGGGGGTTGGGCAGTGGGGCACCCCGGGGGCATTGACCCTGCCTGACCCCACGCAGTGGGACACTCAGGTCATGCGTGGGACCCCAAAAGGAGACATGGACCGCGTGGGTCCTGGGTGCATCCTGGAGACCCCTGACCAGCCCTGGGGATCACCAGACCACAGCAACACCTCAGAGGTGATGGGGCTTGCAGGAAAAGCAGGCAGGGGCAGGGGGACAGGGGAGCCAAGAGCCAAAGCATTCACCCATGGAGGGGCCGGGGCAATGTTCATTCACCGGAGAAGGGCTCCGTGTCCTGGAAGAGCCGGTGCACAAAGAGGCACCCATCCTGCCCGCCACCGCACCGGCTGCAGACACGGGTCTGTGCACCCATGCCTAGGATCCCATCACAGCCAACGCTCTGCAGGAGCACAGATGTGGTGTCAGGGCAGGGACAGGGACCGGGGCCGGGGGTCCCATCCCCACACACACCCACCAGGCAGCGCCCACCGACGCACAGATCCGTGGAGCCAGGCCTGCAGCGGGTGCCATCCAGCACTCGGCCAAAGGTGTAGTAGAAGTTGTGCCCCACAGCCAAGCAGTTGAGGTCACAGACGTTGGGGGCTGCAGAGCCAGAGGGAAGGAGGGGACACCAGTGGTGGGGGCATCAGGGCCCCCGGTGGTGCCCCCACGCCCTGGGGCTCACCTCCATAGAAGGGCACCCAGCGGTGCCGGGTCTGCATGCCCTGCACGGGTTTGTCGTCGTATAGGGAGCACTGCATGGCACGGAATGGCACCGAGCCGCCAGGGCAGCCCTGTGGGGGTGGCACGATGGGGAAATAGGGCCTGGAATGTGGAACCCACAGCGCCACGCTGCGCTGCACCACGGATGCTCACCTGCAGCTGGCAGAGCCGGTACTGCCGCTGGTCCCCTGTGCACGGCTCCTCCTCGGCAGAGCTGCAGCACAGCATCAGCAGGGTTAGTGTCGGGGTTAGGATTAAGGCAGCCCCATGCAGCCCTGTGACTCCATGGAGATTTCTTGCGGGGCTGGGATGCTCCAACTGGGCTGGGAGTGACGCACGAATGAGAGCAGAACCACGGTGTCCCATACGGGGCTGTGTCCCACATCTCCTGATGAGGACAGCCAAATCCGAAACCCGCTTCCTCCCCCATTCCTCCCCCTCTAAAACCATTCTGAGCCATCATGTGGGATGGTGCCCCGGTGCTGAGGGGTTCTGAGCATGGGGACACACCAGGGGCTGCACTGCCCTCCCCGCTCACCGCAGACACCTCCGGGTGCGGAACGCAACGCCGTCCCCGCAGGAGCTGGAGCAGACACTCCACGGCCCCCACGGCCCCCACGCACCCTGAGCTGGCTGCCGGCGGGGCCGAGTGTGGGTGGGGGGCTCAGGACCCCACATTGCTCCTCGTGGGGCTGGGACCTGCGTGGAGGAAGGGGACAATCATGGCTGGGGCCGATGTGTGGCCAGAGCAGCCGGGTGCCCCCAACCCTCACCTGTGTGGTGCCGATCCCACAGCCCAGGCTGAGCCAGGCCAGGAGCAGCGCCCGCCACAGCCACCAACACCTGTGGAGCAGAGACACCGAGGGTGTCACCGGTGGTGCCGCTGATGGGGTGACACCACGGGGACCCCAAGTTGAGACGGTGCAGAAAGGTCCCAGGGATGCAGGATGCACCCCAAACTGTGCCACCGAGGTGGGTGCAGCCCCACAGGCGATGCCATCACCCTTATGGTGCTGTGCTCAGCACAGCTCTGTGCACCTCACACGGCCCCACACATCACATCGCCTGCCGGGCTGGCGGTGCAGGACGGGACCTGCGTAGTGGAGGCGGTGGTGCAGCCGTGACTCAGTGTCCCTCCCTGAGCAGCGCGCCTGGATCCGGATCTGCCCTCTGTGAGCAATGCAGGGGGTGCCAGAGGGCTGCCCTGTGTCCCCTCCCCGCAGTGCCTGACCCTGAGCACCCCACTGCCCACAGAAACTCCTTTTCCTGTGGCCCTAAACCACCGCACGACCTCAAACCACCCCACATCCGCAAAACCACCCCATGGTCCCCAAAGCACCCCGCAGCCCCACCCCGCAGAGGGGTGCGGGGGCCCCAGCCCTGCAGCAGGGACGGGGCCATTCCTGAAAAATCCCCTGGCTGAGCCGGTTTCCTCCCACCCCGCTGCGCCCACGGGGACCGGGGGTCTCTGGGGACACAAATTCCCTCCTGCACCCCAGCACCACACGGGTAGCAGCAGCACAGCCAGACCCCCCTCCCCACACCCCCAATTTTCCCGTGGGGGCCAGGGGCAGCCGATGGGGGCAGAGGGCTCAGCAGTGATGCCCGACCCCAGCATGGTGCAGGAGGGCACCACGTGCCTCAGTTTCCCTGGGGTGAAGCAGGGCTCTGCGTGCCCATGGGGCAGCAAGGGGGGTCCCGCAGCCCACCTCCCCCCAGCAGGGTGGGCAGAGAGCTACGAGAGATTCAGCAGAACACAGTGGCTTACCCGGCACCGTGGGCTCCCCCGGGGTGGGCGCGGGGTGCCAGGCTGTCCCGCCGCCCTATCGCAGCCATGCCTAGCTCTGCTGCAGCACCAGCACCCTGGGGTGCGTTCTGGCCGCTCCGTCCTGACCCAGAGGTCCCGCTATGGGGCCGGGCACACGGGGGGCAGCTCAGGACCCCCCCGGCCGAGCGGGCATCGCGTGTGCAGCTCCTGGGGCGGGCGGCTGCGCTCCCCTCCCGCTCGCCTCCCGTCCCTCCCCGCTGTGTTATTAATATCCAGCCCCAAAGGTGCGCCCAGCCCTCCCCAATCTCCTGCTTAACCCTTGGGGGCCCGCGGTGCACCGAGCTGCGGGGGAGGTTCTGCTTGGGGGGGGGGGGGGGAGGGAGCGGGGGCTAAGATGGGGGAGGGGGATGAACGTGACCCCAAGTCCGACCTCAGCCTCAACACTGTGGGGTGACACGGTGTCGGGTGCCGCTGGAGTTGGTATCACCAGGGGAGGTGGGGGAGGGGGGGGCCCGTTCCTGGCACCTCGCTGTGCCCCCCCTCGGAGGTGGCTCCGTCCTCCCCCCTCTCCCAGGGGTCTCCTCACCCATTGGCATCACACACACACCAGCACAGCCCAGCATGGCACACAGGGAGTTAAGGGCCTGGGATGTCCCTGGGGGGGCCACAGCTGCCGCCAGCCCTGCGCTGGCTGCTGGCCAGCCCCCCCCCCCCCCCCCCCCTCCCCCCCCCAGTCAAGGCCCAGCTGCAGGCGCCAGGCAGGGAGCCCTGTGCAGGGGGCCCTGGGGTGCAACCCCCCCCCTGCTGCAATTGGGATCCTTGGAACCCAGTCCTGCCCAAAGGGAAGGAGAGGCAGATAAGACCCCCTCCACCCCCAGCCCCATTCTTCCCCAGTGTCTTTGGGGCTGGGTTCCAGCAGCTACAGAGAGATCTTCTGGAGAGATCGGGGGGGGGGGGGGGGGGGGGGTGTCTTTGGGTGCTGGGGGCTGCAGCATGGCTGGGAAGGCAGGCAGATGGAGGGGGTCACAGCATCCCCCAAACTCTAGGTACGTTGCCATGGGCTCCATCCCCACCCAGCAGCCCAGGGAGGTGGGACCCACCCCAGGGCTGTGCCCCCCTGGACCCACAGCATCACAGATATGAACAGCCTGGAGATGAAGCAGTTACAGCATGGGGGGGGGGGGGAGGAAAGCCAGGTGCAGGTGATGGTGAAGCATTCCAACATAGAGCACAGTGCAGCAGGATGGCACAGGGTGAGCTGCCCGACAGCTACATCCAGAACGAGGGCAGCGGGGCTCTCTACCAGCGGGGATGGCTGCTGGGGGAGGTAAATGTCCAACACCTTCCTGCCTCCAGCCAGGACTCCCCCTTTCCATGGGGAAACCAGTGCAGACAGAACAAGGATGGAGACAGAGCAGAGCCCAGAGCAGCACCAGGAGATCCCCTGGGGTCCCACCCCCTGGGAGTCCATCCCGCTGTCCCCCCAGGGTGCTTTTGGGAGCTGCTATCAGCTGATGGAGTTGGCCAGCGGAAGAGTCTATGCTGCAAAGGTGATCCCACGGGCCCGGCTCTCCATGCCAGGAACCAGGGAGAGGGTGAGTCTGGGGGGACAGGACACTCCAGGGAGGGGAGCAACGCCCGCAGCCCTTCCTCCTTCTCTTGTCTTGGGTTGATCCCTTGCTTCCCATCCCCATCTCCCTGAGGGCAGCGTACAGGGAGGGGCTCTGGGCTCACCCCAATGCAGGTGGAGCACGAGTTGGAGCTGCACGGCCGCCTGTGCCACCGCCACATCGTCCGGCTGCACGGGCACTTCGGCACCCACAGCCACCTCTACCTGCTGCTGGAGCACTGCGGGCGCGGGGTGAGCGGGGTTGGCAGGGATGGGGGGCAGCAGCAGGGCCGTGCTGTGCTCTGAGCCCCCTCTCTGCCCCGTCCCAGTCCATTGCTGACATCCTGAGGGCTCGAGGAGCGCTGACAGAGCCAGAGGTGAGGTATTACTTGCAGCAGGTGATCGCCGGGCTGCGCTACCTCCACGGGCACGGCATCATGCACCGGGACATCAAGCCAAGTATGCAGGGCGTGCAAGGGGGGGGGAGTGGGAGAGCTGCGGCTGCATTCAGGCTGATGTCCCCCTGCAGGTAACCTGCTGGTGACCGAGGAGATGCAGGTGAAGATCGGGGACCTGGGGCTGGCACGGCAGGTGGCGGCAGGCGGGCGGCAGTGGGGGTGAGCGCAGCCACGGCTCCCATCCATGGGGGGAGCAGCACGGAGCTCACTCTGCCCTCCACGCAGGACGCTCTGCGGCACACCAGGATACCTGGCCCCGGAGGTGCTGGAGCGCAAGGGCCACGGGCTGCCCTCAGATGTGTGGGCGCTGGGCTGTGTCATGTAGGTGGTGGCCCAGCAGGGGGGGAGGGCAGGGGGTGCCCACGGCCCTGCTGAGCACCCAAACCCCCCCCAGGTACACGGTGCTGACGGGCAGCCCACCTTTTGAAGCAGCGGAGCGGCAGGAGCTGTACCAGCGCATCCGTGCAGTGCAGTATCCCCTGCCCAGCTGCCTCTCAGCCCGGGCCCGAGCTCTCCTCTCACAGCTGCTGGCCCCCCAGCCCCCGGCACGACCCAACCTGCAGGATGTGCTGGACCACAGCTTCTTCAGCCAGGTGTGGGGGGAGGTGGGAGCAGCCATGGGCACAGGGATGCACGGGGAATCACTGCCTGTCTCTGCACAGGGCTTCACACCGGCCACGCTGCCACCCCACGCCTGCCACACCGTGCCCATCTTCAGCCTGCTGTGGGGATGGCTGTGCCGTGAGCGCCGTGCTGCAGCCACCTCCAGCACCAGGAGGAGCAGCTTCCTCAGCCGGACCTGAACCACGCTGACACCCGCATGGGAAAATCTTTATTAGTGCTAGGAATCGTCTAAAATCCAGTCATTGGAACAAGCAGGGAGGGACGCGACCATTACAAACGGCACACACACACCGGTTTGCCCTTCAAGGTTGACAAAATGAAACAAGAAAACCCACAAACGGGATCTCTCTCCCCTGGTGGGGGGGCGGAGGGACAAGGTGCAGCTCCCAGGAGCCTGGTGCAAGACAGCACTGTGCCTTGGGGCCAGCCCTCCGAGCAGCACCTCTCACCGCACACATCAGCACGAGTAAGTGGAAGGAAGGACAAAGTTATATGGGAAAGAGGGAGGAAAGTGCACGTTTTCCCTGCCCGGTTCTCTCCTTTGAGAGAAAAGGGCAGAAGAAAACCCTGAAAGCTCAGTAAAACGTGACAGTTATAAACACTCACAGCGTCACATTGAGCACACCCAGCCCTGCGCTGCCAGCACCCGGGACAGACACTCACCTATGCCTAAAACAGAGGGTGGGGGGAAAGAAGGGTGCCTACCCGGCCCCAGCGAGGAGCACCGAGGAGCCGCATGGCTGCTCCGGGTCCCGTCCATGTGGCAGGGTGAGGGAGGACGGCAGCGGCCCTCGTCTCACTGGGACCGGGGCAGGAAGGTGGCAGCAGTGGTTTTGTCTGCACACAGTGCGTGCTTCTGATCAGCAGCTGGCCCAGCTTTCATCCCAGGGGGTGAAGCAGCTGGGTTGGAAGCTTGGGGACCAGAGGAGGAGCACAGGGAGCAGCCAGGGCCGGCAGCGTGAGCTCCAACAGCAGAGGAGCCGCAGGGCTCAACGCCTGGCTCTGAGCAACCTCACAGCTGGGGAGAGAGCAGGGAAAACCCCTCACCGCAGCAGGAGCAAACCACAGCCAGGGCCTCAGCTCTCCCAGCAGGGCGCCTACTTCCACCCCGTGCCATGCAGGCACTGCCATGGGCCTTGTCAGGGCCACGCTGCTCTCGAGGCCAGGCGAAGGGCTGCCTGCTGGCCCCCACAGCCCCGGCCGCTCCCAGGCCCTCCCCTGGCTCCAAGCCCACTGGATATTTTTATCCCAAGCATCTGTGCTGTTTGAAGCCTCCTGCTTTTTTTTTTTCCATGGCCCTCCCCTGTCCCACCCTGGCTTAGAGCAGACACCAACAGCAAGGCACCCTGCTGCTGTGACCTGAGCCCCGAGGGCAGCGGCTGCCCCTGGGTGACCCCAGACGTGGGGTCCTGGTCTCTGCCCCCCCCACACACCGCAGCCCCCCGAGCAGCAGCACTGCAGCGGCTCAGGACAGGACATTCTGGCAAACACGTTGGTTTTTAAGCACCGAGATCTTCCTATGTTTATTCCACGGCTGCCCAAAGATGGGGAGAGCGGGATTCCTAATAAAACTCCTCAGGCTGTTTTGTTTTGCGCTCAACAGTAAGGCTACTCTGGTCACAAAACAAGTCAAGCCCTACGGGAAGTCTCCTAACGAAGGGATTTGAAAACAATGGTTCAAGTTTGCTAAATTCTCACCCTCCTCCCCAGCTAACACTGAGACTACAGCTCACCCTCCTGCAGAAATCAGGTACAAAGTTCAGCTAACTTTTGTGGCCAGTGACAGCCCCAGCCCCTTTCTGGGGAGCCACAAAGGGGATTCAATTTCCTACACAGAGCCGTCACTGCAGAGCCCAGGACCCGGACCAAACCCAGCTCTGAGTGCCCAGATGGGCTCAGAGGAGGATCCTGGAGGAGCAGCTCCAATGGGGCGGGCCCAGGATGTGCTGAAGTACTGGGCATTGCTGGGCCTGAGAGGACTGGTGAGTAGGCAAAGGAGCTGGCTTGACTCAAACGGGCTGGAGCAGCTTCTTAGCAGGCTGAAGGCAGCGAGTTGCTCTCTACCTTCAGTCCTTTGCTGGCCAGGAAGGCATCCTGCTTGGGCTCACGGCCCAAGAACTTCCTCAGCATGTCAGAAGCATCCAGAGACCCTCCAGGGTGCAGGATACAATTCCTATAATCCATGCCCACCTGCAAGGAGAGAGATGGGAGTGCGTGCAGGGCACCCGCTCCCTGCTGACCTCGCTGCAGTGCCTCCTACCACCTCCTTCCCCCGGGGAAGGCAGCCCCTCAGTCTGGCCATGCAGGACATCCTCCCTACCTTGCAGTTCATGATCCCCTCCTGCTTGAAGCGTGTGTGGAACATGTCCATGGAGTACACTTCGCTCCAGAGGTACCCGTAGTACTGGGCATCGTAGCCTCCAGCCAAGTGGCCAAACGTAGCCGGCATGTTTGTACCTTCACAGCAAAGGAAGGGAAGGGTTAAACTGGAAAGGCTGCAGGAACTGGTCGTGGAAAAAGCCCTCCGTGCTGTAAATGTGTCAGAGCAGGCGCTGTGTCAGCCTGTTCACAATCGCAGGGGAAACAGGGATGGAATTTCCCATTATTTTTGGTATGGTTTCTGCCCTGCTCCTCTTCCTGGAGTCAGTGGAAACCGTCCCCTCCAAGCCAGCCTGAAGCCCCATCCCAGAAAGGGACCTGCAGAACCAAACCCACAGAAACAGCACAGAGGCCCCCAGCACGAGCCCCGCATACCTGGGGTAGCAGGGACACCCAGCACCTCCTCACAGAGCTGTGCAAACACTTCCACAGGGTCAGCCTTCGTCTGGGTGTGCAGCGCCTGGTCCACCTTGGCCAGGACGATCTGACGCAAGTTGAACAGCCCTGTTCCCGGGGGGGGAGGAGGAGAACTGAGGCCTGGGGGCTCCCACAACTCTCCCCACAGATGTGGGTCCTTCCTGCCAGGCCTCTCAGTCCCAACAGGCAACGAGACAAAGCCTTTCATCTGACCATCCTGACCAGCCAGGTCATCAACGGTCCCCTTCCCTGCCCCACATGCAGCAGCTGACATCCCAGCAAGGCTCTGTCCTCACTGGGAACAGCACACAACCCTCTGTTCCTAACCCCCACGTCCCTCTTCAGCACCTACCCGTGTTTGCTTGCCGGGATTTAATGAGCTTCTCCAGCAGTTCATCAGGAATGGGGCTTCCTGTTTTGTAATGCCTGGACATGCGCAGCAAAGGCTCCTTCTCCCACACCCAATTCTCCAGCATCTGTGATGGTGCCTCAACAAAATCCCTTTCCACGTGTGTCCCACTGAACATGGCAAACTCCGCCTAGGAGACGCATCCAGACGGTCAACCACATCTCCAAGTGGGGCATAACCCAACTTGAGAGCACAAAGTGGGGAAAGGTAACAAACCACCCCTCTGCCAAGCCAGCCAGACCTCACCTGAGAGCACAGCTGGTGCATGACGTGCCCAAATTCGTGGAAATAGGTCTCCACTTCATCGTGCTGCAGCAAGGAGGGCGCATCCGGTGTGGGCTTGGTGAAATTGGCCACCATGGCAGCCACCGAGATCTGCCGGCTGGAGTCTGGCAGGAGGCAGCCTGGCTGCAGGCCGAAGCAGGCTGCGTGCCCATACTTCCCTTCCCTGGGTGAGGAAGAGGAGTTTGCTGTCTGATGCTCCCAGCCACGAGCCATCAAACAGGGCACTGAGTTTTGCTCAGCAGCCCCGGCGATGCTGCAGCTCACACAGAGCCAGTACCCCCAGGACACCCCCAGCCCCCCTCTGCCACAGCCACGTGCTGGGGAGAGGGATGTCTCTCCTCCTCAGGCACACAGCACTCTGCTCCCACTGCCCCTCATCCCTCAATTTGATTTGCCCCGAGCCTCACCGTGGGTACAGATCCAGGTAGAACTTGCCGATGGTCTCCCCGGAGGAGGTGTCCTTCACCGTGTAGAGCTGGACGTCCTCGTGCCACACCTGAGCCTTCTCTTCTAGATGGAAAGTGAGCCCCAGCAGCTCCTGGTAAATGGCCAGCAGGCCCGTGGTGACCACCTGCATGGGGAAGTACTCCTTCAGCAGGTTCTGGTCCACGCTGTACTTGGTTTCCTCCACCTGATTCATGTAGTAGCGCATGTCCCAGGCGTTGATGCGGTTGTCGAACTCCAGGCCTCGCTTCTCACATTCTTTCTTTTTCAGGTCCAGGATCACTGCCCGTTCCTTCTCCCCAAGGGGTTTCAGCTTCTGGGCCAGCTCATCTGGGAAAGCACAGGAGGCAGCGTTGGTGAGAGCAGCACTCGGCCCAGCAGTGCCCCTGTTCCCCCCTCCACCACACACAGCCATACCCAAGAAAGTAGCCACTGTCTTGCTGCTTTTAGCCATGTTCATCTCCAGCACAAAATCAGCATGAGTGCTGAAGCCCAGCAGGCTGGCTTTCTGAGCCCGCAAGTCCACCAGCTCCTTGAGGATCAAGCAGTTCTCCTGCAATGCAAAGGCACACAGCTCAGCACAAAGCAGGTACACAAGAAAGGAAGCACGAGCTGCCCATGTCCTAACTGGCATTTGCTCCTCCTGGCCAGCAGTGAGGCCACCTACCTCTTTGCACCTCGAGTTGAACATCTCCTCCACCTTCCTCCTTGTCTCAGGCACGTAGCACTTCTTCAAGAGAGGGAAATAGTGGGGGTATTTCAGGGTGACTTTCAGCTTGCCGTCCTCTGTCTTCTCCAGAGAGTTCAAGAAGTCCTCAGGGAGCCCCCCTGAGAAAAGAGCAGGCAAATGACAAAGAGCCCACATCTTTCCCCCAAAATATCAGGTCTGTGCACAGAAACAAGCTTTTGCTCCTTCCCCAGAGCAATCCCAGTGCTCACATTCCTGCAAATGGCTGGGCTGTGCTACTAGAGCACAAAAACACTTCTTGCTCACACAGAAAAAAGGCAGACCACCCTTTTTTAACTCTGTACCTGGCCCACCACCACAGCATGCAGAGAACTGGCAAGCACAAGCAGTCCATACCTAGTTCCTCCCTCGAGAAGGGCAAAAAGGTGGTGTCCTCGTTCAGGTTCTTGTTGAAGTCTATGCAAAGGACACTCAGCTTTTTCTTAATAGCTTTGATTTTCTTTAAAATAGAGAGGCAGACAGGAAGAAGTCAGTCCAAACGGGAAAGTCAAACAGCACCCCTCAAACCTCCAGCCAGCAGCCTGCCTGCTGAGTCGCCCGGTGGTTTGCAGTTGGCTTTTATTCAAACACAACGCTGCAGAATTAATTGTGTGCAGGCACTGAGCTCTCAGCCTGGAACAGGCTCCCTTTGATCACACCTGGTAGGCAGCAGCCACCTCAGCAAGGTCCCCACTGCCTCCCGCAGGCTCAAGAGCTGCAGGTGTTGAAGCAGCTGCCTCCCCTGCCCTTATTTCATCTCACCTTCTCTTGTATTTTTAACCTTGATTCAGGCTCCTTCACTGAGCCGTTGGCTCGTGGTGAGAGGGAGACCCTGAGCAGCTCATCCCTCAGTCTGCCCACCTCAGCCTCCCCTCCCTACCACCCCACAAGGCCTCCTCTGCAGTTCTATGCTCTCACCTCCTGCGTTTCCTCAGGCAGATGGAGACCGTTTCTTTTGCCCAATTTGATCAGCCTCTCCAGGTACCTCTTTGCTTCAGGCTTCAGCGAGGCACTCTCTGCTTTCTCCTGTATAAAACAAAGCCCATGAGCACAGGGAGCCAAGGGATCAGGCATCCTCACACGCTGCTGCAGGAAGTTGGTCCTGAGACCTGTTGGCAACTGTAACACTAGTGACACAGAAGAATTACCCAGGCCTTTTTCCACAAGGGAGGCAAGCATACCAACGCTTTTTATTTTTACTTTTTTAACCACAAGGATAACCAAGGCCCTGGGTTTGTGTCACAGCCCTCAAATTTCAATGCCTCAGGTCACTCTAGCACCTAGACCATACAACTACTCAGCTCCAGACCCAGCATCACTTGCTTCTAAGGCCTGGGACAAGGGAAGAAAGTTTGCTGTCGTTCCAGGAAGTTTCAGTTCCCCACTCAGAGGCACGTACCTGGAGCCAGACAATCCTCTGGTACACATCCTGCCTCATGCTCATCTCCACATCGAACTCTGAGAGCTTCTTGTCAGCTTCAGTGCTTGCTGCACGGATGTCTTTGCAAGGAGAGACGTGCTGGGGGAAGTCCAGCATGTTCCGACGGACTGCAAAGACAGCAGAGAGATCACAAAAAAGACAACAGCTTCGTGTCCCAGAGCTGCTCACGAGCAGGAGTGCAGACAGCAAGTCTGTGTGAACTGGGAGCCAGTCTGACAGCCCTGGAGCCTGACCCAGCTGCCCACACACAGGGAGAGCAAGGCAAGCTGCTGCCCTCAGACAAATCTGGAGTGACCCCATGCTCGCTGCCACGCCTGCTAACCAGATCCGTCCACTGATTTCTCCCTACACTCAGGCCTTCTCACAAAACTTGCATGAATTTCCCAACTATTTTGCCAGGCTTAGCTGGTATCAACAGAATGACAGCTGGCAGACACGCAGGCAGCATGGCTGCATGCCTCCTTCCACAATGGAACCAGGCCATCAGTGACACACCTTTGTTGCAGATGCTTCCTGAATGCTGCAATGCTCCAGGTGTGCTCTCACCTGACTCATCTCCATTTTAGAAATGAATGTACAGAAAACATTCCCTGCTACCACCAGATAACACCACGCCATCACATCACGTTACTTTGCAGAACCCCTAAAATGACAGCAATGTTCAAACAGACACACACAGATATCCATCCACTGCCCTGGAGAAGAAACCAAAAATGACAACGACCTAAGGATTTCTGAGACTTCTGTCAATGCACCCTTTGTTCCCACTGATGCATCTTGACATGTAAAATCAGCAGGCAACCTTGAAAACGAGCTGCTCCTCCCGCAGACCTTCCTGCTGCCAAAACACTATTCTCATTTTAGACTCAGGTTTCCGTTCCAAGTCTACTCTTTGCTTTGTACTTGTACCTGGCTGTGTAAACATTAACTAGAAAAGCACACACATCACAGAGCGGGTCAAGGGAAGGCAAAAGGAGATGACAGAACCAAAACAAGGTGCAAAAAACACACATATTAAGATGTAGATTTCCTGACAGCGAGCGCTCCCACTTCACACGCATACCTGTATATTCCACTTCCACATCCGCCAGCGCTTTCAGGGTGTTCTCATAGGACACCTCGCCCTGCTCCTGGGAGCCCACACGGTCGTACACCAGCTTGGTCCTCTCGGTGAGCTCAGCAGCCATGCGTTCGATCTGCTCAGCACTCAGATCCCAGCGCAGCTGGTTGGCTGGCGGGCGGGGGGACTGACTGTCCACCACGTTACCTGGGGGAACGGGAAGGAAACCATATGCGAGCCGGGAGGAAAATTCAGCTGCACATCCCGAGCTCCGTAAGAACACCCCGTAGGGGCCCTGCACACAGGTTGGCACGGAGGGCAAAACAGCGGTGCAGGGGGCTGGAACACCGTGCCCTCAACCAAAGGGGCTGTCCAAGGGCGGGGGTCCCCTCGGGCCCTATGGGGCTGCTCTGTCTCCCCTCCCCCCCCCGGGCCGTGCCCTGTGCCCCCAGCCCCCGGGTCTCACCCCCTCCCAAGGCTTCCTCCTCCACCCTCCATCCTCCCCCCACTGCTCGCCGCAGTCCTGCCCCCCCCGAGCCGCTACCTGTAGGAGGAGCCATGCCGGCCGGCCGGGGGGCCCCGCTGCTGCTGACGAGGCCGCGAGGAAACCGCGCCGGCCCCGCGCACCGAGCATGTGCCTGAGCAGCGAGACGGGCGGCCAGAGCGGCCGCGCTGAGGGATTGTGGGAGCGGGGAGGACCGGGCCGCTCTCTAAGTCCCTTCAGCCCGGCCCGGTGCAGCAGGAGCGGCCCGATCACCATCCCCGCAACGCCCACGGCCCTGAGCGCCATCGCACCGCCGGCAGCAGAGCAACCGGCCCGGCTGGGCCGCCCGCCCGTTCCTATAGCGACACACCCCCGATCGTCTCTATGGTTAACGAGGAGGAGCCGCAGCCGCGCTTCCGGCCTCCAGCCGTCACCTAAGAGAGCACGCAATGCGCATGCGTCGAGCTCTCCGCCCCTCCCCGTGGCTCTGTCATGGCGGATGAGGGCGGAGCCTCGCTGCTGCGCACGCGTTTTGAGCGCTCCACGCGACGCGCATGCGCAGTATCATTCCGACAGCACGCGTGCGCGTGGGGTGGGAGCGGCGCATGCGCAGTGCCGCGCCCGCCCTGGCCGTGGGGAGCGTCGCGGTGCCCGGTGAGCGGGGCGGGGCGGGGCGGAGCGGCGGTGGCGGCGGGGCGGGGGACGGCGGCGGCGGGAAGCCGGGCTACGCTGCACCGCGCTGCTGGGCGACCGAGGCCTGGCTCCGGGCCGGGCGGTTTCATTTCGTTCTGGGGTCTGACGTGGGCCGTGCCGTGTCCCGGGGCCTGCGCTGGGGATCCAGAGCTGTGCGGGCCTCGAGCTGAGGGCACGTTGGGTCGGCGTGGCTCGGGGCCGCACGCTCGTAGCCACTACAGACGGACAGACAGACGGACACACCGCTGCTGGGCCGGCCCAGAAGCCCCCGGGGCCTGACAGAGAGCCGGGCCGGACAGCGGGGTTTCCTTTAGCAGAGGTTGCATTTAAACAGTTGGGTTCTCAATTCACGAGCCCTGCGCGGCTTTCTGCGCTCCCGTCTCCGTGCTGGGAGCTGCGTTGATTCCCTGCAGGGCAATGAGGCCGTTTGCGTCTTGCGAATCTGGTGGGGATCCGTGCAGAGCTCCAGGCTCGGCTCACCGTTTCCCCGTGCTGTCCCCTTGTCTTTGTCTCACACCCGCGTTGGCTCAGGAAGAGGAGAGCTGCGGTGTTCTTAGTGCTGATCTCCTCGGGGCTGGGTCTTTTTGATCCATTTCTGGGGGCTGTGTGTCCCTAACGCCTTTCGTGTGGTTCCCTTGGCAGTGGTGTGTGGGGCAGGCCAGTGCCGTGCAGAGGCGAATTGAGGGCTGGGAGGTCAGCTGAGTATTTGTAGAGTAAAGGGATTAATGAAGGCTCTGCAGGCCTTGCTCCATCCTGAAGGATTCCCTCATCCCTTTCGTATAGGGAGAGAACAGCAGAAGAGACCTTTGACTTCCAGCCCTTCAGGTCATGTAACTTCTTTCTCTACAGATACTATAATATATTTTTTTTAAGTTAGAAGAAGTCCAAACAGCACAGCCTCCCACAATGGCAGACCAGAAGCGCCTTGCGTACTCCATCATCCAGTTCTTACATGACCAGCTACAGAACGGGGGTCTTTCTCCAGATGCTCAGGAGAGTTTGGAAGGTAGGTGGCCATTCTCTGATATGTGTGTGGATCTGTCAGCCCAGCTCGTGGAGCAATTTGGACGTTTGGTTGCCGTCCTCTGCCTCGTAACTTGCCTGGGCTGTTTCTAACATCCAAGATTTGAATGAGTTTTTCTCCTTAGGCAGATAGCAGGCAATTAGAGATGCTGATTGCTTATCTGATTTCTTGCTCCCTCTTTCAAAACTAGATTAGCTTGAGGAACGGATATGCCTGGGATCAAAAGCCTCCCTGACCCTGGGTTTGAGATCTAAAACTTTTTTATCTTCAATGAGGTTGAGTGGAGGGTTTGGTAACAGCGCAGAACAAGAACTCTGTGGCAGTACGGAAATGATTCATATTGCAGAAGTGCTTTTCCAGGTCTGCTCTCAAAGTGCTTTTCCACATCACACCGTGAAGCATTCAGACAGGGGGCTTCCCTGTCACGAGAGCACGCTGATCTTAAAAGATCTGCCTAAGGAGCTTATGCCTTAGTGTTTGGCCTGTGTGGTGGAAGGGGGAGCGCAGGCATTGCCTGCAGAGCGTGGTGCTTGGTTGCTTGTTTCCTGTGTTGCCTCAAACGTGCTGCTGTCTCTTGGCTCTGAGCTTTGGGAGTGCTAATAAAGCCCTTGTTCTGTTAGCATCCACCTGCTCTGAAGTTACCTGAGGGGATGGGAATTGTCAGTGATGCTTCCTGGGAGCTGCTTTGCCCAGCTCTGAGGGTTTGGTAAAATATGCTGGGGTGTTTTTCTGGCGTGTTCAACTGTAAGAAATTCGGGTGTTGTGGAAGAGAGCTAAGTAATTAGAATGGGGAGAGCTAACGACCTGATTCGTTACGCCCAGTGGCAATCCAGTGCCTGGAGACAGCTTTTGGAGTCTCCCTGGAAGACCAAGGCCTCGCTGTGTCACAAACTCTCCCTGAAATATTTGAAGCTGCTGCAGGAAAGGTGAGCAAATATTCAAAATATGTGCTGAGTTTCGATGTGAGCAGCCAAAGCAATGAGCTTTGCTTGGTTTCTGCCCCCCTGGAGGCGTGTGGGAGTGAAATGTTTTGGGCTCGATGTGCTTGGGAAGGGGGAGGTGTGGAACTTCTCTGTGGGAGTCCTGATCTCAGCACAGCCTTCTCCCTTTCCTTGTAAGGAGCCTGAACACATGAGAGCAAACTCGGAGCCTGTCACCCCCTCTGAAGATGACGTAGCTGAAGCTGAAAGGCTCAAGACCGAAGGTAGCTTCCCCTGGAGCTGGGGTTTGATGAGGTTTAAATGATGTTGGGGTGGAAGGCTCAGCTCACTCAGCACCTGGGGAGCGCATGGATGGGATCAGCCCTTTGTTTCTGCTTGTTCCTCTGCTCGTGTGGAGGTTGGTGTTATTTAGCTGCCACAGAACCTACGTAGACAGCTGGGTCAGCGTTTTCTTTTGCATTCTGAAGGCCCGTGCTGTGTAAATGTGGCATCTTTCCTGCTGGGCTCTCCTCTGTGTGCTGCCTTTTCTCTGCCATGCAAGACAGCGTGAGCAGTGCTGACGTACAGCAGGGAGCTTTCAGTAAGCCAGTGCACTGCGTTGATGTCCAGAGCACAGAGTGACTCTGGGGAGGCCTCTGCTGTGTCTGAGATGGGAAAGCAGCTGAGGGAGCCTGCAGGATCTGAAAGGCTGACAAGTAACCTGAAATTGCCAAGATAAGGATCTCTTGCTGCACTGCTGAACTTGCCTCACGCTTGCACGCAGTTTGACAGATCAGCAAGAGATGCAAGCTCTTGGCTTCTCTTTTGTTCTGTTTTCTTATGAAGAGCAGAGATCCGGGCTCGTTGCTTTTGTTTGCCTGCATTTTTAACTTACTCAGCCTTTTCTCCATTTCTTTAGGGAATGAACAGATGAAGGCAGAGAACTTTGAAGCTGCTGTGTCTTTCTACGGAAAAGCAATTGAGTTAAATCCATCCAACGCTGTGTATTTTTGCAACAGGTACTGGTTGTCTCTGGCCTTGCACACCTGCGGCCCTTATTTTTTGGCCCTTATTTCTTACACCTCAAGCTCCTGCTCGCTCAAAATCCCCTTTCCAAAGTTCTGTAGGCTGCTTGTTCTGTTGCTGTTTGTGGTGGTTTTGCTTCTGGTTTTTCCTTAGCTCGGTGACACGCTCTCCTGTGCCTCTAGCCAGCTCTGTGCCCTGGCATCACTCAGTAGGTGTGGAAACAAACCCTTTGGCATTTTAAGAGAGATGAGGGTACCAAGGAGCGCTGTCTGCTTTCATGCAATTAACTCCTTCAGTAAGACAAGGGCTGGGATTTGAGAGGCAAAAACAGAGCAGTGCAGTGAGACCAGCTGAAGGCTTGCTGTGAGCATGTGGAGAGCACAGGAAAACAGGAGCAGCAGTCCTTGTGACTGAGATATGGGGGTGAAGGGGAGATGAGGCCGAGCCAGCGATGGGATCCTTTCCTGCTTCCTTCCTCTTGGAATGTCTGTAAGGAGGGGGGAGAGCTCAGGTTTGTTTGCAGCAGGAGCAGAATGTGAGGCTGAGGGTTTGGATAGCGAGCTGCTCACGTAGGAACGGTCTGGATTTGGGTCAAGTTCACACTTTGACTTTCCCTTTAGAACAGGAGGCTGCAGAGAGGGAGCAGAGGTGACCTTGATCAGCATGTTCAAGCTGATAAGTGGTTTTGCACATCTTTCTTCTTCTCTCCAGAGCTGCTGCATACAGTAAATTAGGAAATTATGCTGGAGCAGTCAGAGACTGTGAAAGAGCAATCGGCATCGATCCAAACTACAGCAAAGCTTACGGCAGAATGGGGTAAGTGAGAGAAGGGGGTTTTGTGCCAGAACTTCAGTCTCCGAGTGCTTGGTGGCAATTACACTATCAGCAGTGTTCTGCCCTGCAGTGCCATGTAAAAATACCTGGTGTTTCACCTCTGCTGGGGTGGAGGAAGGCTGCGAGTCCTTACCTCCCTCTGTAACTTTCTTTTATTTCCACTTCAACAGCTTGGCTCTCTCCAGTTTAAATAAACACACGGAAGCTGTTGTCTATTACAAAAAAGCCCTGGAGCTTGATCCAGACAACGACACCTACAAATCCAACCTTAAAATAGCTGAACAGAAAATGAAAGAGACTCCTAGTCCGGTAAGTTCAGAAAGCAACACTGAAGCGGAGATGAGATGAAATGGAGGCTTCTTTCCTGCGCTGCTGCAGGTGCTTGGTTGTGTTTAGAATACAAATCTTGCGTGCAGATGGAGGGGAGATGGTTAACAAGTGCTGCTGCTGTGAACCCTTCCTCTAAAACCCAGGGAGAGCGATTTCAGCGCTCTGCAGGAGCGCAGTCGCCTCGGGCTGGGAAGCAAGGCTGATCAGAAGGAGCTTTTTGAAACACTGTTTGAGTGTTTTGAAGGGGATTTTGGTTTTCTAGAGGCTTCTGTAGCACAGAGGTGAGCAGGTGGGTGTGTTTGAGTGGCGGGTTGCTGGTTTGGGGCAGTGCACGGCTGGCAGGGCTGGGCGAGAGCTGCTCAGTGATGCATTGTGGTGCCATCGTCGCTATCAGCATTCGCCCTTTGCCTCCCTGAGCAGCTCGTCCCCAGCCTGCCCTTTGTCATGCTTTAAAGACCAGGTTCTGATAACGCTGGGAGGGTTGAAGTAGCAGGGTTGAAGTAGCATTCATTGCTGTTTGTTGCATCAGGAAGTGAGAGGATGTCAGCACCCACGTGCTGTGTCTTTATTGTTGCAGACCGGAGGTCCTGGAGGATTCGATTTAGCTGGCTTGCTGAACAACCCTGGCTTCATGAGTATGGTAAATGTGGGCCCAGGTCGCAGCCAGGCTGTGCGTTTATCCTTTCAGGGTGAAATGTTTCGGGACGTGGGGAGTTTTGGTGTCTCGTGAGCAGCTCGGTTGTCATTCCTTTGTTTCGGTGCCGCTGTGAGGAAGCTGTGCTTGTATTTTTCACCCGAGTCAAATAAAGAGCCAGTGATTTATTCACAGGCTGCTCTTTGGGACGTGCTGGGTGTGGAAAGGGTGCCTGTTCTGCGTTACCAGCCTTGTCCTGTGTGTTGCACTGTGCTTCTCTTTGCTATTTTTGTCCTATTGATCTGCTTCCAAGTATTTCTGCCTTCGCTTTGTTCGTAGTTGAATGGCACAACATCTGCATATCTACCCAGGCATTTCTGACTAAATAGGGTGTCCTTTTTTTTTCCCCCTCTTTAAATAGGCGTCTAACCTAATGAACAATCCACAAGTACAACAGCTGTAAGTTTGATCCCATGTTCTCTTTCCTCTTTGAGTCGCTCCTTTGAGGCTGTGGTGGTGGGAGGGGGGGGGTGCTGGAACCAGGAATGTGGAAGGCAGCCCTTAAAGCAGCCCCATCTCCTGAGCCACGGTGCGTTTTGAGTGCTCTGGACTGTGCTGAAGAGGGGCTTCAATAGGAGGCAGGATAGATTGTGGCACTGGAGCTGCCTTTGGGAAGCTGGGGACAGTTTGGCTCTGCTGCGCCGTGTCTGTGTGATGTGGAGACAAGATTTCACATCTCACTCTCCGTTAGAAAGAATATTTTTGATTCTTTGTACTGCAGAGTTATGAGGATCGATTCACAACCTGCCAGATGCTTAGACAGGGTAAGGCCACAGAGCACATAAAGCAGGTACCTCTGCAGTCTGTCCCTTCAGAGCTCAGGCAGGCAGTGAGCTGGAGCCCTTCTGGAGCTCATCCTCTACTTGCTGTATGAAGCAGCCCAGCTGCAGGGCTGAACATCTGCCTCCATGTCCATTTGCTTCTGCCTGCTCCTCGCACTTCTGTTGTCAGCTGAGGCTCTGTGCCAGGTGCAGCCTGAGGACTTGGAGGGAAAGGGGCTTTGCAGACCCAATGCATTCAGCGCTGATAACCAAGAATCCTGTCAGTAAATCTCATTGGTGCAGAGCTGTCAAATACCTGGTGTGAGGAGGGGCAGTGTTGTAATTAAGCCTAACACCAAGCTTGCCCACGGAGGGAGGAATATTTGTCAGTACAGAAACTGAAGCTGTTATAAATATTTCTACAGATGGTGCAGCTTCAGGATACAATGGCTCTTCTTTTCCCCTCCTAGTGTAAAACAAAACAGATTTTGTTGTGTTTTTCTGCTCTGAGCAATGACTCTTCTTTCCACAGCATGTCTGGGATGATTTCTGGTGGCCATAACCCCATGGGAGCAGCAGGCACCAGCCCCTCCACCAATGATCTTGCCAGCCTCATACAAGCGTGAGTAGGGAGCTGGTTCTTCTCCACGGCCTTAATCTGCAAACAGACTTCAGATTTTCTGACCAAAAGTGAAAACTTCAGTTGAGGGTTGAGTAAAGTTGCACTGTAACGTGAACTTGTCAGAGCAGAGCTCTGGCAATCACCTGGGAAGGATTGCATTGCACTGGTCGTGTCAGTGTGTGAGAACACAGTAACAGTAGCTTGTTCTCCTGCAGGGGCCAGCAGTTTGCTCAGCAGATGCAGCAGCAGAATCCTGAATTAATAGAGCAGCTACGAAGCCAGATCAGGAGTCGAACTCCAAGTGCCAGCAATGAAGATCAGCAGGAATGAGGCTGACAGGTGAGGCCGTGGCCAGCTGAGAGGGGAGCATTTCGGTGTCCTGCTGCAATATCTGCCTTGTGCCTTCACCAAGCAGCTCAGGTCTCCTCCCCTCTGTGCAGACTGAGCTCTCTGCTGGTGCTGTGCCTTGGGGAGATGCAAGGCTCAGCTCTGCAGAGCGGTGAACAAATTCCCTCACGCGTTGTGGCTGGCGAATGAGTTTCCTTATGTGACGTTGGCACTTGTGAAAAGGATGCTGTCTTTTCTCAGAAATTGAATTTGCAAATGTCTTTGTCTTCCTGTCTCTGCAGCGCAGTCCGTGGGAACTCTGTTCATTGCTTTAAAAACTGGAAGCCATGTGCGTGTTGCCATTTCTTGAATTGGAAGTGTCCAAGAGGGGGGGAAAAAAAAAGAGAGAGGATAAAAAAAAACAAACCCAAAATACTTTATACGACCTGCATGTTAAAGACAGATTCACACTTTCTTTCCCCGGTCTTCGTCCTGCTCCTCCCCCTCCACCTTTCCATTAGTTTTCCTCTGGAAGATCCAGCAAACACAAACCAGCACCAACAGTCTTTCTATAGAAACTCCGAAATGAACGACGCTGTTACATTTCTATGTTCTTTGCTACGTGGGAATTTTTTAACCCGTTTTTGAAGAAGGATGCACTCTTCACTACAGGATTTCTTCACTTTCCTGCCCACACCCCACTTCAGAGAAGTGTTGGAGTCCCACCCCCACCCTGATGCCCATTAATCTTCTCGCCAGTTACAAGACGGTGATGTTTGAGCGCCCTGGAGATCGCTGGATCTTCCTGCCTCCAGGATCAGGGTTTCTGTTGATTAGATTCACCATGTTTCTCATTCAGGTCTGTAGCAACGTTGCCGGTGTTGTTAATACAAAGGATTTGGTGACTGCCTCTCTAAGGTTAGTGTCGATGTGTCGGGGGGCTGGGACTGATCAGGTAGAACATGCTCATCTGTGACTCCTTTAGGGCGTTTCCAGATACGCTGCTTGGGCTCCATCCCCAGTCCTGACAAAACTCGTCTAGTGTTTAGTAATTATTGTTGGAATGAGCCAATCTGTGAACTAGTCAGGTGGACAGTGAGAAAGATACGATGTTTTTGGTGTTTAAAAGGTTTCTCTTTGTTTTTTAATTTGTCTTTTATGCATGTAAGTAATCAACCCAGTTGACCGTACTGATAATAGGAGTAGAGAGGGGGCTTGAGCAGCAGGCAGAAGGAATAAAAATGCTCCTTGGATAGAAAGGTATTGAGGGGCTGCTGGTTCAATGTGGGAGGAGGGAGAAGGTCCTTGCTGCTGGGTGCCTGCAGCTTCCTACCCTCCAGAGCTGCCTGTGTCGTTCCTGGGTGCATGGGAAGCTCTGGCAAGTTCCCCTTGAAGTCGCTGGATGAGGATGGAGACTTTGGTATCGGCCTTGGGACTGGTTTTAAGGTAGTTCCTCCATGGTGGTGGGAAAGGCGTGTTCCTGGCCCTATGGCTGGGCACAGAAGCAGCTGGCTTGGAGAGGAGTGCGTGGGAGATGGAAAATGCCCATCTAGGAGACATGGTGGTACGAATGAGCAGGTATCTTTGAAGATTAATATCAAGGAAAAAAGATCTGTAAATGCTCCATAAATTTATATGTGCTTAATGTAACTTGTGAAGAATAAACGATTTGGACACTCTTCGCTATCCCTCTCAGCGCAGTGACTGCAGCGATACCCGGGGCCGCCTCTCTCCGTTTTGTTCTGTGCGCCGCCGGTCCCCGTCAGCACCGCCGTGCGGACAGCGCTGCTCCGTGCGCTGCCCGGAACCTTCCGTCGCGCCGCGCGTTTCCGGCGGACTCCATTCGGCGGCACCCGCCCGTTGGGCGTGGCGGGCTGACTGACGGCCGCCGCGGCCAATGGGAGGCCGTCCTTTTCACCGCAGCCAATAGGAGAGCGCTTCACCAGAGCGGGGGCGGGGGCCGTGCGGGGGCAGCCAGGACGGGGCGCAGGCGGGGGACGGCGCGTGAGTGGGGGGCGTTGGGGCGGGGAGTTTGGGCTGTGAGGTAACGGGAGCCGGGGGCCGTTCCTGAAGGGGTCGGGAGGAGGGGGGCGGGGATCCGGTCCTGAGGGGGAGCTGGGACGATCGGGGGGGTTCGCTATTGAGGTAGCAAGGAGTTGCGGGCTGTTACTGGGAGAACTGGGGTTGGGGGGGGGGTGTTACTGAAGTAACTGGGGTGGGGCAGGGGCTGTGGTGGGATCTGGGGCCTGGGCGGGGCTCGAGGGCTGTGGGGCTGCCCTACAGCGGGGGGGGGGGGGCTCGGGCTGTGGCCCTGCGCACAGGGCCGTTGGGCATCTCATCCCCCTCCCCGGGGCTGTCCCTGCAGACCCCACCTCGTGCCCACAGTCTGGGAGGAGCCCCCAGCACGGCCTCTTCCCCCCGGGCTCCCTGTGTGCTCTCAGCAGGCACCGGGGGGCGTCCAGAGGGAGGTTGGGGGCCCGGCCTGCTTCCCACACCCCAGCAGCGTCAGGGCACAGATCTGGGACGTTAAACTTCACACTGTCTGTTCGTTGCACTTTCTGTTGCCCAAATATTTTGACGGTAAGCCACGCATATCCCACATTCATTCTTTGTTACAGAGGTTTCTGGGCTGCCAATATATCCAGGAGTCAGAGGAGCCGACCGCTGCGTGCTGGGAGGAGTGGGCTGAGAGGAGCACGAGGTATTTCCAGCTTTCATTGCTCCGTTTGTCACTAAGCTGCTTTCCTCAGAGGTCACAGAGGGCCGTTCCACTGCTGCCAGCAGCTCGAGGCACTTTGCTGGGGCCAGGTTAGACACAAGCAGAAGCAGTTTTCTGGGATTGAGCGGAGGCCAGGCTGACTCCAGAAGAGGTGCAGGTGCTGGAACACTCAGTGCTGTTTGCTTGCTCTCCTGGGAGCTGCCTGCACATAACAGTTGAGATGCAACCTTCACACCCAGCAAGCAGAGCCATGAGCTCTTCTCTGTGCGATCCCAATGCGTTGTCACTAACGTAAGATGTGGTGTGATGACTTGCCATCACCATACAAGGTGACACCCTTGTTCTGTTGATGCTCAAACTGCAGTGTGTGCATTACAAAGGCAGTGTGCCTTGTTAGCTGTGTCAGCAATGTGCTGACAGGCACTGGCAGGCCCAGGGGCAGCATCTCTGCCCATCAGCAGCAGTGACAGCCGCAGCCCTCCTGTCAGCGTGTGCCCAGCTCTGCCCTTGTTCAGGCCCAGTGCGAGTCCATCAGTGTCATCTGAGCTGTGCTGCTGCTGATGGACATCACTGAGACACTAACTGAGAGCCAGCCCTGCTGCAGATGGACAGACTGCTGTGACCTCTGTTTGCTCCTGGGTAGGCTGAGCTCGAACTTGAAAAGAGGCTTTTAAACTCCCCCATCACGCACAGCATCCATCAACCCCAACGTACCCGGTAACACAATCACCATCTATGCAGCCTGCTGCACAGGAGGGGTTGTAGTGATTCATCCTGTCAACCCTCTAGGGAAATTTTCCCTCAGGAATCTTTTGTTTTAAAGTTAATTTGATGGTCCAATGGGCAGCTATCCAATTATTTACCTTGTCCAGCACTGGTGCGAGGGTATGTGTGAGCACAGCTCAGTTTGGGGCTGCTGATCTGATGCCAGCAGGGGTACAGTGCTGCCTGTGCTCATCAGCACAGCAGAGCAGTCAGCAGAGGCACCTGTTCATGTTATATAAATAGATTCCATTTTGTCACCTTCCTAAAATCATTTTAAATGGGTTTCGCTGCGTGTGATCTGGAGGCAAACCCGTTTCAGATGGAGTCAGTTTCAGGACCCAGGCTACTACTCAGATGTTGCATTTCTCTCTGGTGTAAAACCACCACCTGGTTTGCCTCATTTATTACACCCTGTGAACAGTAGGGGACCTCACAGTGCATTTCTGCATGGGGTTTTCCTTGAGAGAGGTGCCAACGGATCAGAGCCACAAGCAGCCAGGCAGCACCGACAGGGACGGCAGAAGGGGCTGAGGAAACTGAATCTGCTGGTCTGGTTTTGAGGACAGTGCAAAAAAAAAAACAACCCCAAACCCTGCATGAGTGCTGGAAGGGGATCTTTAATTTCATTCCTGAACGAAGCTGAAGGCTGTCAGCTCTAGCCCTTACTCATTTCTCGTGGTTAAAACCAATGTCTTGACCCTTTGGACTCAGGTGGGTCTCACTGTGAGATCAACTGGTTTAAAACCTCTACCAGCTGAGGCTGTGCCAGTTTCGTGCAGCCAATGCAGCTCTTGCAAGGTTTCTGTTTGCTGCAGTTCAGTTGTGTGAGAGCTCTGTGCCTCTCTGTGATCTCCCCACACATTGCCTAGCAGAGTGAAGGCAGAGTTCGGGTCCTTCCTGCACAGGGGCTGGCACACAGCTGGGTGCAAGGTGCTCTTCTACATGCTAAATACGCAGCAAAACTCTCCTCTCCTGTCCACAGCTACCAGCTCCAGGAGCTCCTTTCCCTGCACTTTGCCCGAGCTCTCTCTCCTGCTGATGCACCCTGAGAGCTGCTGCAGGGCAGCACCATGAAGATCGTGGCAGCCAAAGTGCTGTGTCTGCTGGGCATCTGTGTCCTCATGCTGGCCGGGTCCCTCCTCCCCGTCAAGATCATCGAGGCTGATTACGAGAAGGCTCACCGCTCCAGGAAGCTCATCACCCTCTGCAATTCTTTTGGAGGAGGGGTCTTCCTGGCCACCTGCTTCAACGCCCTGCTGCCCGCCGTGAGAGGAAAGGTAACCGGGTGCCTGAGCCCCACGGGGAGCTCAGCTCAATTCCCTGTGGAATTGGAGGCGTGAGGGCTGTCTGTAACCACAGAGCCCCCTCCTCCCATTCGGGTACTGTTTGGTTGGAAAGCTAGGCTTGTTTGGTGCAGGAGGAGGCTGAGCATCACCTGGGCCTTTAGGCTCAAACTCCTGACTCCAGGCCCGTGTTTAAACCATCAGTGGTCAGATGGCCACTGAGCTCTGTGTGAGGCTAACAGGTTCCCTGTCTCACCCCGAGGTCTGAATGCGAGGGCGTTAAAGCATCCTGGATCAGTTTAATCTCCCTGTGTGCTGTGTGAACACAACAGGAATATTTCACTGTTACAGAGCCAAGCTTCCCTCCCCCCCTGTGTTGCCTGTCAGAGACTTTCCTCCCAAAAGGAGTTTTGTAGGAAGCCCTGAGAGCCTCCTGGTGATGCTCTGTGTGCCTATAGAGGGCAAAAAGCAGCTGACACAGGGCTGTGTGCTTTGTTCCAGCTCGATGAAGTCCTTAAGCAGGGGAACGTGACCACAGACTACCCGGTGGCCGAGACCATCATGATGCTTGGCTTCTTCATGACGGTGTTTGTGGAACAGCTCGTTTTGACCTTCCAAAAGGAAAAGCCCTCATTTATTGACTTAGAAACCTTCAACGCCGGTTCGGATGCCGGGAGCGACTCTGAATACGAGAGTCCCTTCATTGCAGCACCACGGGGCAGCGCTCTGCACGCTGAGCACGGCCGGCTCTCCCACAGCCACGGTTTGAACGTCCACCAGCTGTCCCGCTCCAGCCCCCTGCGCCTGGTCAGCCTGGTGTTCGCTTTGTGCACGCACTCCATCTTTGAGGGTTTGGCCCTGGGCTTGCAGGAGGAGGGAAGCAGAGTGCTGAGCTTGTTCCTGGGCGTTGCCATCCACGAGACGCTGGTGGCCGTGGCTTTGGGCATCAGCATGGCCAAGGCCTCGCTGCCCATGAAGGACGCTGCCAAGCTGGCGGTGACGGTGAGCCTGATGATCCCTCTGGGCATCAGCATTGGGATGGGGATCGAGAGCAACCAGAGCACGGCGGGCAGCATCACTTCTCTGCTCCTGCAAGGCGTCGCGGGGGGCACTTTCTTGTTCATCACCTTCTTTGAGATCCTGGCGAAGGAGCTGGAAGACAAGAGCAGTCGTCTCTTGAAGGTCCTCTTCCTGGTGCTGGGTTACGCCGTGCTGGCTGGGTTGGTTTTCCTCAAGTGGTGAGGTGGGAAACGAAGCTCACCTCCTCCCCACACAGCCATCCCCACACCCAGGGGATACCGGAGCTCAGCAGCAAAGCCAAACATCACGGCCTGCTGGTATTGCAGTACTGACCCCAAGGAGAACGTCTGCGTGCTCAGAGGGAATGAAGAACAACGCAGCGCCCCAATGCAGGTGCCTCAAGGTCCTGTCCCTGCCTGCTGGATCTGCAGGTGCAGCAGCTCGTGCTGGACACAGACGCTGCAGTTCTGAGGCCGTGTCCCAGGAGCTCAGCACGCATCTCATTCCCTGTTGGTCCCCACGGCCACCCCCTCCTCCCCGCTCCCCCTGCACTGCATTTGGCTGCGGGGTTCTTCCCTGCTGCTCGGGCTCTGAGAAGGGGAGGAACTGCGACAGAAGCGCAGGCAGAGGCAGGTGTGAGCGCGGATGGCACAGCTGCACTAAGCTGCTTTTGCTGGCTTAGTTTTGAGCAAAACCTGGTTGTAATAGCTGCCAAAAATAACATCCCTTCTGGGGCTGCTCGGTGCCACTGCTGCCACAGCTCCGAGCTCCATTTTGACCCACAAATGGAGCTTTTCTTAGTGATTAATGAAGAAACGAGGCTGGGCTCCGTGCCCTGCACCATTCCCCCCACCTCAACCCCGTGTTGTGCATTCCCTATAGAAAACCTCAGCTCTGCTGGAAAAGCCTCCCATCCGTACCTGGGAGGCCTTTGGATGCTCTCCTGCAGCCCAGGGTCCAGCAGATGGCAAGAGATGGGCGGCAGCGATGCACAGCAGCGATGTTTCCAAGCCAGACACCCACGTTTGAGTCACGGCAGCGAGGGGAGCTCTGCCCGTGCTGGCAGTGCTGAGGCTGTGCAGGGCCATTTTGTCGGTGCTTTCAGGGATGTTTCTTCCCCAGAGGTCGATGAGCTGTAGGGCAGAGCCAAGGCTGCGCTGTGCCTGAGCGCCTTGCTGCATCCCCGGGGCTCAGCACATCACGCTCCCTTGCGATCCGCTCTGCTCGCCCTCACGCTGAGGAGCTCAGCGTGCTGCTCTCGCAGGGGCTCTGCTTCCATTCTCCGTGGCCATCAGTCGTGCAGCAGCTCCCCCAGGCAGAGCAGAGCTCCTAGCAGAGCTCAGGGAAGCGCTGATGGAATCCTAAGGACGCAGAGAAGGGGCTGAGCCGTGCTGCAATGAGCCGAGCAGCAAGAGGGATGGGGGAGACTGCGAGGCAGCATCTTGGAGCAGCGGTTGGCACAGCTGCAGCATATGGAGGCTGATGAGGATCATCTGACAGGGCCTGGTGCTCGGTGCTTTAATTGCTGCGGCGCACCGAAGTCAATTAATCTTGCTTTGAAGAAACCTGGAGTGGCGAAAGGGGGGGGGGGAGGAGAGGAAGGGAGCGTTATTTTAGGCCTCGGCTGGCACAGATCAGCAGGGCCTGATGAGAATCTCATTTGTCTCCATGCAGCGAATCCGTGTGTGTTATTGCACCTCTGCCGGGCAGCGCACGGCAGGGCTGAGCTCGGGCATTTCCCCACTCACTGAGCAGCATTTCCCCACTCATTGGGGGTCCCTGGGGTGCTCTGCAGTGGGACTGATGCTCTGATGTATGGACTGGGGAAAGATGAAGCCCTCCCGACGAAGCCCCGCTCTGTGCTGTGTGTTCCTGGGAAGCCCCCGCAGCGCCCGGCATCGTGGGGAGCTGCGGAGTGAATGAACGGAGGAGGAGCCGCAGTGAAAATGCTGAAGGGAACTCATTCATCCCCTGCAATGAGCGGCATCTGAACGGCTGGTAGCGCTGCCGGGGGTCCGGGGGGGACGAGGGGGGAAGGGGGGCTGCGGCTGCTGTCAGCTCGTCCCCAAAAAGCGCAGCCAAAGCCCCGTGTTGGTGTTTGGGTGCTGGAGCCCCGCTCCTCTGCTGGCTGCTCTTAATAGCAGCTGCGGATTTTAATTGCCGCTGCTCTGGATGGAGAGCGAGCGCCCCGGCCGCACAGCGCCGCCCCCGGAGCCTTTTATGGGGGCTGCAGCCCCTCGCTGTTAGTGGGGAACGCAGCCCCGGTGCCGTGCCGGTGGTGATGGGGGAACCGTGAACCCGAAGCGCGGTCCGGTTCCCTTGAGCGGCCGCAGCGGTTCCGACGGCTCTGCCCCCCATCCGGGCGTCCGTCTGCCCCCGTCTGTCCGTCCCCAGCCCCGTCAGACGTCCCCGTGTCGTTGCGTCCCCATCTCCGTATCCGTGTCCCAAGTCACGCGTGTCCCATCCCCGTCCGTTTGTCCCACCCCTGTCCGTCCGTCCGTCCCCTCCCGTTCCGCCGCCGTTCGGGGCTGTACCGGGGGGTCCGGCAGCCCCGGGTGGGGCGGGCGCGGCGGGCGGGGCCGGCGGCGGGGCGGGATCGGCTCTGCGGCGGCCGCACCGCACCGCGCCGTGCCGAGCTGAGCCCCGCAGAGCCGCGCCGGCCCCGCATCACCGCACCGCACCGGGCGGAACCGCGCCGAACCGAAAACCGAACCGAAGCGAGCGGACAGCGGCCGCCGCATCGGAACCGCACAGCGCCGGGCCGGGCCATGCGCTGACGCCGCGGTGCAGCCCGCAGCCAAGGGCGGATCCCGGGCAGCGCACGGTGAGGCGGCGGCACCGCAATGCGACCGCGCGGGGGGAGCGGGGCCGGGGGCGGCGGGGGGGGGGGAGGTAGGGGATGCCCCGGGCAAAGGCAGGGACGGCGGGGGGCGGGCGGGCACCGGGACCGTCCTGCCCTGCCCCCATCCTGCCCCCATCCTGCATCCCGCCCCTCCGTTCTGCCCCATCCCGTCTCTCTCCGCCCCCCATCCCGACCCCAGCCCCGCATGTTTTGTGTGTTTCCCCCGCTCCCCCCCCTCCCCCGCTGATGGTGCGGAGCTCCGGGGGGGGCTCAGGCGCCGTCCTCAGCACCGGGGAGAAGCGCAGGTCGGGGCTGCACGGGGCTCTGCAGCACCCGTGGGTGCCGAGGAGGCCCCTTCCCACCCCTTGGCACCCCACGGCAGCGGGGATGCGGTCCTCGGCACCGCTGCAGGCAGGTGCCACGGAGATGGTGGTGGCACGGGGATGATGGTGGCACGGGGATGATGGCACAGGGCTTCTCTGCCACCACGGCCTCTGCTCCATCCCCGTGCGGCTCCGACGCCTCCAGATGGCACAGAACCAAACCTTTGGGTGCTGAGGCCGTGCTGATGGGCTCTGGCTGCATCCCACGTACTCGCCCGGTGCCAGGCAATGCTGTGGGGCAGTGGGTGCCCGTGGGACCCCACGAAAGGGCCGCATCCCCTGGGTGCACATGGGACGTGCCAAGAGTGGGGCAGAGCTGACCCCAAAGCAGCACCGTGTGCCATCCCTGTGTGCCCGCTCACCTCCTTTGGGATGGCGCTGCCGGCATGGCAGCCCCGTGGCACGGCACGCTTTGCACCTCCTGAGTGCTTGCGCTCTGCGTGGGGAGCAGAGATGCTCCCACATGTGGGGACACCTCGTGGGGACCCGTCGTGCTGTGAGCCCGCAGCTGTGTGACACCATCCGCAGGGCAGAGCGGTGGCACAGCGCAGCGCTGAGCTCTGTGCACGAAATGGCCCCTCCTTACTCAGCACAGCCATCTCCACAGCGCAGCCCCGGGGCTCTGGGGACCGTCAGACTGGGCTGGGGGCTGCCCCACTGTGCTGCTCCCATTGCTGGGGGTGTCTGTGTCACACACACCCCCCCCCCCCGGTGGTGCTGCTCCGATCGCAGCTGCTGTGCCGTTGGCTGTGGCTCGGCCATATGGCCACGGCGTGGGGGGGGGGTAAAAATAGCAAAGGCTGCTGCACCCCAGGCGGGCAGCGAGAGCCACCCCACGGCCTGAAGGGCGGCCCAAGGGCGGGGGGCTGCACTGGGACCCCCCCCTGTTGCACACAGTGGGAGCGGAGGGCCGGCAGTGGGGGTCCATCCCGCAGCTGTGATGTGTGCCCTGTGCTCCATCCCTTGCAGCGGGGGGCCACGATGCCGGAGCAGAGCAACGATTACCGCGTGGTGGTGTTCGGTGCCGGCGGCGTGGGGAAGAGCTCGTTAGTGCTGCGCTTCGTCAAGGGGACGTTCCGAGACACCTACATCCCCACCATCGAGGACACGTACAGGCAGGTGATCAGCTGCGACAAGAGCGTCTGCACGCTGCAGATCACCGACACCACCGGCAGCCATCAGTTCCCAGCCATGCAGCGCCTGTCCATCTCCAAGGGCCATGCCTTCATCCTGGTGTTCTCCGTCACCAGCAAGCAGTCGCTGGAGGAGCTGAGGCCCATCTACCAGCAGATCGTGCAGATCAAGGGCAGCGTGGAGAGCATCCCCATCATGCTGGTGGGCAACAAGTGCGACGAGACGCAGCGGGAGGTGGAGAGCAGGGAGGGGGAGGCCGTGGCCAAGGAGTGGAAATGCGCCTTCATGGAGACCTCGGCCAAGATGAACTACAACGTGAAGGAGCTCTTCCAGGAGCTGCTCAACCTGGAGAAGCGCAGGAACGTCAGCCTCACCATCGACGGGAAGCGCTCCAGCAAGCAGAAGAGGACAGACAAAATCAAGGGGAAGTGCAGCATCATGTAGAACCCCGGACTGGCCCGTGCCCCCCGGCCCCCCCCCTCACCTCCCCGTGGTGGGGCTGTCCCTGTGTGCTCCCTGCGTCTGCGGTGCCTGCGGGGCAGCTGTGGCCATCGTTGGGTTTGGGGACACAGACCCATGGGGACCCTCGGCCTCGTGGAGTGGGACAGGGTTGTGGGGCCGGCCGCGTGCGTGCTGCAGCACAACTGGACACGGGCGTGTGGGGATGGGATGGGGGGACCCCACCGGGGGCCGTGGACGCCCACCCAGGTCCCCGTGTGCTGTGCAACGTGGCAGCGGTGCAGCCACCCCCCTGGTGACGGTCACAGCAGCCCTGGGCTGTCCCTCCTGCACGGTGCCCTTCCCTGGGTGGGAGCCCCCTCTGCTGCCCCCTGCTGAGCCCCCTCCCGTCCCCCAGAGCCGCCAGCCCAAGCACAAAGCATCGGGTCCTGCGCAGGTCCTGACCCAGCACAATCCTGGCGAGCTCGGACGCAGAGCCCTCCCCGCACCCCAAAATCCACCACCATGCGGTCGGGGTCCCCCCTCCTCCTCAGTACCCCCGAGGCTCTGCCCGCCCCCCGCTGCCCCACGCCCCCCGGAGCCCTCTGCTTGTCCCCCCCCACCCCACCCCCCGGCCGGAGTAGGGCCCTGCCGCCAGCAGCCCCTCATCCCTGCGGGGTCACCCCTCACTCCGGTCCTACTGCCCCCCACCCCGGGGCCGCCCCAATGCCATGGGGTGCACACAATGGGGGGGGGGGGGGGGCCGTGCCTGCTCCCCGCTCCTCCTCCGGCGTTTTACACCCACCCGACCCCACCGAGGGACGAGGCGACGTGACGATGTAGCCTTTATTCTAGAAATAGTCTTCCTTCAATAAAGAGATAAGAAACGCTGCTGCGTCCCCACGGAGTTGGGAAACGCTGCTGGTCACCCCCCCCCTCCCCTACCTCCAGTGGTGGGGGGGGGGGGGGGGGACGTTCAGATGCACGGGTGCGCGAACGCGTGCATGCACGTGCACGAGTGTGCATGCGTGTACGTGCACGTGCGTGCACAGGTGCTTGCGATCACGAGCATCCACGCAGCCCGTGCGCACACGCGTGCCCGCGCACGGGGGCGGCTGTTGGGTGCCCCCGCCCCCCGCTGCAGCGAGGGCTGACGGCCCCGTGGGGAGGGGGTGGGAGAGCAGAGAGTGCGTCATCATCGTGCCTGTCGCCATGGAAACCATCTGCTCTCCGCTCGCTGGAGGCGTGTGGGTGCGGGCGGGGGGAGTGCGGGGCTGCTGCGGCCGCAAAGGGCCCCGGCAAGGGCACGGCTGTGCGGGGCCATCGCGGCTGTGCGGGGATGTCGTATGGCCGTGGGGATGCGACGGCTTTGCGGAGATATCGCAGCTCCACGGGGACGTCGCGGTGCCGCCGGGACTTTGGCAGCTCGCAGCTCCGCTCTGAGTCCCCCAGCTCCGTTGGGATGCGGGTAGGCGGGACGCCCGCTCTGATCCCCGCCCCGAGGCCTGGGACTGGAGGGTCTCAGGGTGACGGCGGCGCAGCTCTGCGCTCCCAGGACAACGCTGGAGGTGACAGCGGCTCCGTGGCACATTCACGCTTGACGGAAATCGCTGCCCCCATTCCCGTGTCCCTCATCCACCCTCTCTGTGTCCGCGCTGCCCCCGTCTCCCCGTGCAGTGAAAGCAGTGAAGGAAGAGGCGCTCGGATAAAAAGCCTTCAGCCCTCATTCGTTTCTTCTTCCTCCGACATCAAAGCACCGAACGGGGCTGAGTGAGGGGGGTGGAGAGCAATGGATGCTGCTGGCGGTGCGGGACACGGCAGGGCACAGCACGGCACAGAACAGCACAGCACAGCACAGCACGGCGTGGTACAGCGCTGCACAGCACAGCACGGCACAGCAGAACAGAGCAGAACGCAGCACGGCACGGCACGGCATGCTCCCTGTATGTGCTCCCAGCAGCCCTGGAGCCACATAGAGGGGAAGGGCTTTCTTGCAACAAACTGAGCAGGATGGGGCTCTCACTCCAGGGATTGATACCTCCCTGGGGGGGTTCTGAGCTCGTGCTGCAGTGCCCAGTGAAGGATGGCAGCTTGCAGTGGGATCGGGGTGCCTTTTTCCCCCCCTGTGACTCCAGCCCTGTGCCAGGGACACGCTGCTCCCCTGGGCCTGCAGCCAGCACACAACTCAATGCTTGGGATGCAACGTGGCTCCCAGAGCCGTCACCATCCGGGTGTGACCGAGGGACCCATCTGCAGCCAAAGCGGCTTAGAGGACGGCATATGGGCGCAAACGGGATTAGGGGAAAATCAGCCTTCTTCCCGCTAACAGGATTACGGGTTTTCATCCCAGAGGCGATGCAATGCTGGCACTGCCCATGCCCACAGCGGGCAGGGAGCTGGTGCTGCAGCCCCCACCCCCAATACCACCGTGCAAGCAGCACTCAGCTCTAAACGCTGTGTCTGCTGCTGCACTGCTGGGAATTTCCCCCACTGCAAAGGCCGGGGGGGCTCAGGTCAGGTTAGGTGTCCTGCATTGTGCACCACGCACCCGGCCCAGCCCTGCAGAGCAGCACTGCTGCATTTGAGGCGCAGGGGCAGGCGGTGGAAGGTGCCTCTCTGATCTCGTCCCCCACCCGGGCTCACAGCAGGGCGCTGGAAGCACCGCGCCGTGCAGCACCGCTATTTTGGGGCGCTCCCGTCCGAACCCCCGGGGCCACAGCGGAGCCTCGCGCCCCACCCGCCACGTGCTTCCTTCCCGCTCATGAATATTAACACCCTCATTTGCATCTCCCCGCCTCGCGCCGCCATTGGCTGCCCGTCCCGCCGCTCCTCGCCCGCCCCGCCCCTCCCGTCCCCTCCTCCCCTCCCCTCTCCTCCGTCGCAACCGAACCTGGCGGCCGCGTCTCGCTCCGCCTCCCCGCTCCGATCGCGAGCTCTGATTGGCCAGCGGCGCTGCCCGTCGGTGAGGTGGGCGTGGTGGCGGCAGCAAGCTGCGCTGCGCGGCAGAGCCCCGCTGGTGTCCGGCGGCGGCAGCTCCTCCTTCCGCCCCGCGCGGCCCTACGGGACCGGTGAGCGGCCCCGAGCCAGCGGGAGGTGCGGGGGGGATGCGGGGCAGCCCTGGGGGCGGTGTGGGGAGGGCCGGAGGAGACCGCGGCCTGCTGGACCCCCACTACCCCTCCAGGCCCGGCCCCGCGGCCTGGTGGGGGGTGGGGGGAGGGATGAGGCGTGGGGGGGCTCCATAGGGGCGGCTGTGGGGGGGGGGGAGTTGGGCTGGGAGCGGTGCTTGGGGCGGGTGAATGGGGCACGGCGGGGTGCGCGGCGGCGAGGCCTCGGGGGGTAGTGGGGCTGTTGGGGAGGGGGGGGGGCACTGGGGGTCGCGAACCGTAGGAGAGTTTGGGGGACAGCGGGGGGTGGGGGCTGCAGGCAAAGGGAATCCTTCAGAGCCCCCATAGGGGATTTGGGGTGGGGGGGGGCCGGGCTGATACTGCTGTGTTCCCCCCTCTTAATTCCCCCCCTCCCTGCTGTGAGTCTCGTGCAGCTGTGGGGCACGGGGGGGGGGGGGAGCTTTGTTTCCAGGTGTGGCCTTAATGAAAAACAACGGGGAGCATCAGAGCTGTGCTGTGCCTCCCCCCCACCCCTCCCCCCGTGTCTCCCCCCTCGGGACTGGGGGGTTATGGGGAAGGCAGGCAGCATTCAATGTCTGCAGTGACCCCCACCAGGAACCCAGGGTGACCCTATGTTGGGTTATGGCCGTGGGGCAGCAGGGCTGGGTCCCAGTGCTCCCTATGGGGTCATTTGGTCCCGGTGCTCCCTATGGGGTCACTTGGCCCCACTGCAGCCCCGGCACGCGCTGTGTGCTGGGAGCAGCCGGGGGAGGACCCAGCGTGCCAGGATCGATGTGTTTCAATAGAGCCGATTGTCTGCGAGGTTTTCTTCTGCCATCTGTAGCTGCAAAACAGATGGGAATGGCTCTTTTGTGCGGCCGGAGGAGCGCTGTGGGTTTTAATGATGGACATCGGAGGCGCGTTGGGATGGAGGCACTGCTGCTCCCCATGCCTGCCCAAGCCGGGGTGCAGCACTGAATGCCCTCCAGCCACACGTTTGTTGACATCTGGGATCACCGTAGGAAGGCGTCAGCCCTCGTTAGTGTTCGCCCTGGTTAGCTGAAGGGCAGTGGCGGTGCCTTGGCTCAGCCCTTCGAGGAGCAGGCCCTGGAGCTATGGGTTGGCTCAGAGCCGCCCCACTCCTGCCTTCCTGCCCTGCTTCCTTATCTGTGCCATAACCGTGCCCTGCCCTGCAGCGAGCAGTGCTGGGGGGAGCACCCACAGCCCGGCCCCATTGCTGCTCTGTGGGCAAACACCGAGCCTTGGGAACGCTGATCTGTGTGGTTCGGTGTCAGTTTAGGGGCAGCGGAACTCCTCCTGCCCTTGGCCGTCCCATAGAGCTGTGGGGCTGGCTGGTGGCCATCAGAATGGTGTGTTTGGGCCTGGAATAGCCTCCTGTCCAGTGGGCAGCCCTGGGGGGAGGTGGTGAAGGGCAGAACAGGAGCGGAGCTGACACCAATGTGGTGGCCGCACAAAGAGCAGGGAAATGGATCCTGATTGCATGGAGATTCCAGCACGGAGAGGGCAGAGCGTGGGGAAGAGGGGCTGATAGGAGTGCTGTGTGTACAGCAGTGTGGGCTCAGCGCTGAGGGCTGCAGTGGGTGCTGAGCTCCTGAGGGTGGGACGTGTTGGACGATCCCAGAGCTCGGCTGTGCGGCCCCTGGCGCCGATGGATCCCATGTTGGGTTCTGCACCTCAGCAGCAATCTCAGACACAGCGATGCGTGGGTCTGGTGAGCGAGCTTTGAGGCGGAACGCTCTGCCTGGCATCCCTGGCATTGCTCAGGTACCGTTTGTGTTCCTCATTGTGCTCAGCAGAGCTCTGTTGCAGGGCCCGGCGTGCAGTGAGGGCACGGTGAGGTTGGGGATGTGGGGCTGGCAGCAGCCTGGCCAGCTCTCCCCATGTGCTGCCTGCAGGACCTGCTGCCCGTCCTTCTCCCAGTTGGAGAAGGGAAGTAAAGTGAGAAGGGAGCGGGAAATAACAGCAATAACAGCACAGCTCCCTCCTGCTGCGTGGCTCAGCCGTCGTCACGGTGAGGACAGAGCAGCAAAGCTGGAAAGACCTTTTTTTAATAATAATTTGCCTTGTCCAGTTTGTGTGTCAAGGGGAATTGCTGGAGTTTGCAGAGGATGGAGAGCTGGTGGTGGCAGCTCGGGTTGGTGGCTGCGCCGTGGCTGAGCTCCGGCCATGTGGATTGTCTTGCTGCCATGCACGAGAATCCCCTATTATCGTTCTGCATCGCTCTGAAAAAGGCCCTTTCTGGTAGCAGCAGAACAAGCACGGCATTGTGCCACAGCACTGTGCAGAGTGAGAGCACAGCTCAGGGCTGTGGGAGCTCCGGGAGCAACGCTGCTGCTCTCCGTGCATCGCTGCGCCGTCCCGAACGCTGCCGCTCCTGGGGAGCACCGAGTTAATTGAAACGAAGCTGGTGGTGGCTGCAGGTGGATTTGGAGAGGCTGAGGATGGCCGTGCAGCAGCTCGGTTCAGTGGGTCGGGCCTGAGCGCTCCAGGCTGGGTGGGTTGGGGTTGGCTGTGAGCTTAGAGAACAAAAAGGAGGAAACTCGGGCATGCTGCGAGCGCTGAGACACAAAACAGGAAGCCTGGCGGAGGGTTACGCTCTCATAATTTATTGCATGCCTTTCCCTGCTCCTGCTAACGGCCAGGAGAGAAGTTTCAATGCTCTGATGGTTTTGCAGAGCTGAAAAACGCATCCCTTCAGCTCATCCCCTTCAGGGAGAAAACCTCCATGTGTTTTTGACGCAGATGCAGGAGCCGGGGCTTTTCTTCTTCTGACCCCAAAGGCTTTTTGCCCGCTCCTGCTCTCGCACTGCTCCACCTGTTGGCCTTCTGGATGCTTTTAACCCACTGCTGTTTGCCCTCAGGTTCTGCTGCTGCAGTTCTGGAGCTCCAGCAGTGCTGCACTGTGGCTGTGTGTGGTTCTGTGGGAGGTGGTTGGTGGTGCAGCCCAGGTTCTGCTCATCTCCTCCAGCCCGAGGTTCTGCTCACCTCCAAGGCTGCCTCCCCTGCTTGGTCCATGCTGGTGCTCCTGTTGTGCTGCTCTCTCCATCCCTCGCTGTGGTGGATTTCGTGTTGCTCTGCAGCTTTTCCATCAGAAGAATGCAGCTGGTTGGAGAAGCTCCTTTCCTTTTAGGCTGAGAAATGTGATCATTTTGTTTCTGGTTACGGGAGGATTGTCTGTAAGTGTGACCTTGGGGGAGGAGCTGTCACGGGGCTGGAGGTGATCACAGGCAATGAACTGCCAGGTAATGCCTCCAGCAATGAGGTGGGGAGACGTTTCTGTGGTGTTTGCAGAGGTGCAGGTTGGAAAGCAGAGCAGCAGAAGCAGCATTCCGGGTGATGGCTGTGAGCAGGTTGGTGCTCCGTGCAAGGAACAGCCTTATGGCCTGGGGATTCGCTGTGTGTGTGCTTGGACGTTGGGTTCCTGGGTGCTGGAGGAGCAGTGCAGCTCAGGTTGTCATCGCTGCCCTCAGCAAGGTGAGGGTAACCACAGGGAGGGTGGAACTCGGCGTTCGACGATTTGAGGTCAGCTGAAGTTGCTTTTGTAAGCAGCGGCACACGAGGGTTCCTTGTTGTCACCACAGGAAACTCAGGGTGCTGATGGGGTGCCTGATGTGCTTTGCCTCGTGATCCCACCCTCAGCTTTTCTTTCTAGGCATCTGTCGGCACTTCATAGAGGCTCCTCACGCACTGCAGTGCATTTGGTGCATCTGGTGGTGCACAGGTGTGCAAAAACAGGTGCTGCATTAACACTCCTCCAGCACGTTACCTGTGCGTGGCATCGCTTCCATTGGTTCCATCTGGGGACGGTTCTGTAGGACCCTGTGTGCAGTACTGGGCAGGGAGGGGGGGCCGTGCAGGGACTTTGGTGGCGGTGGTCCCTGCAGCTGCTTTGTTGCCATGCCCTCAGCACATCCATTTGCACAAGCAGCCCCTGGCTGTGCTGTAGAGGCTCCTTCACCTTTCTGCACGACTTTTATGAGAATAATAAAGAAGAAAAGATCCATTATTTCTCTTCAACACGTGCCACGCTGGTGTGGTGGAGGCGCGCTCTCCTTTGCAACAAGGCAGGTGCTCAGAATAGCAGCAGCTGCCACGGGCCGGGCTGGAGCAGAGTCGGTGAGTTGTGCTGTCAGTCACAGGAGCACGAATCCCATCCCACCTGCGGATGAGCATTCCCGAAATAGCAGAGGGCTGTCAGCATGCAGCAAGCTGCACTGCGCGCATCTCCGCCCCGCGCTCGGAACGGAAGGCAAAGTTGCAATGGTTCAGCTGCACGGAGCAACTGCTGTGCAGCACTGATCGGATGAGGGTCTGCTGTGCAGCAGAACCACGCTGCTTTTCCCCTGGGAATGATCCCAAATTGCTGCTCTTGGATTTTGGGGGTGGCAGCCGCCCCGCTGCGTGTCTGCAGGTGCTGCCAGGTCGCGTTTCTGCAGGCATCCCCGTGCAGTCGGGTGGATCCCCATCTGGATGCAGGGTTTGCAGCTCCTCCAGCCTCGTGCTTTGCTCTCAGTGTCCTCCTGCCCTCCTTGTCCTGCTGGTAGCTGCGTCCACGATGCCTCCCTGCTGGTGTGTGGGGCTGGGAGGCGGGCTCTGCATCCGGCACTGCTGCCAGCACGCTGCGATTCTGAAGTGCATCCAAGCTAAAACTTAATCAAATGTAGTGTTTACTTTAATTACTCTGAAAGGACGTCTAACCTGTGTGCTGGCACCGGGTTTCAATCTCTTGTTGGCCGTGTGGCTCTGATCCCAGCATGGGCTGGGAGTGGGGGCGCAGCAGCACGACTGCCTGCAGCAGAGCTTGGTGTGCTGCTGTCCTCGTCGCCTGCACCTCCCTGCTGGCACGTGGCTGCTTTGGAGCTGTGCTGGGAGTGAATGGGTCCACATGGGGCTGCAGCACTGCTCTGCCACGGAGGCTCAGGGGCTCCCAGGGCTCTGACCGTGGGTTTGTAGCATCCAGGTGGGTGTAGGGATGCCGCCCAGGTCAGCAGGGAAGCAAGCTGTTGCTTCTGGGGAAGCACTGAGAGCTTTCGATGAAGAAACTGCAAAAGAGCAAAGCGTTGCTCACTTAGCCCTTCCTAAATGTGCTTTTGGAAAGCAGCAGCCCGTTTGTGGTGCAGCGCTGTGTGGGTGCTGCGCTGTGAGCGTGGGGTGAGGAGGTGCAGAGCAGCACCTGGCTGCGTTGCATTGCTGTGTGCTTCTCCTGTGCTCCTCTGGGTGCTTGGCAGCTGCTGCACGGCCGTGGCACGCAGGCTGGGGCACTGTGCCTGCTGCTGCTGCTGCTGGAATTCCTAATGCTTTTTTTTTTTTGCTTTCCTACACTTTAATTTGGCAAGAAACGCCTCTGAGCGCTGCGCTCCTATTCTGGAGAGAGAACAAAATGATAACTGCAAGAGGAGAGCTGGGAGGATGGTGCTGACGGCACTGGGCTTGCCGTTTTCCTTGTGCTCAACCCACAGCCCTGGCAGCAACAAGGGCTGAGGATTGCTGGCCCCACTGCTGAGCCCTGGCTGCAGCAGGGCTGTGGGCAGCTGGAGGTGCTGGTGCTGCGCTCTGGCAGTGCTGCACTGTCCTTAATGGCAGCAGCAGCTCAAAATGCCCGACCGTGCTGTGGGTGAGCTGTGCTCAGGGTGAATTGTGCTGGGAGGCAGCTCTGGTGACAAATAGGTGACCGCTCCTCTTCTCATCTCCGTGGTTTCCTGCGAAGCCGTGCCCTGTGCAGGGGAAGAGCTGTAACAGGAACAAGCAAACATCCGTGCTTCCTGGTGACTGCGGGCTGGGAACGCGGCGCTGCCTGTAGCTGGGTGCTCACTGATTGGATTCATGACTAGATGTGGGGCGGCTCCTGCCTGTCTGCACTGCCCTACAGCCACCCCTGTTCCCACTGTCAGACCCCCAAGCCCTTCCCTGCACCCTTTGTGCTGTCCCTGTATCGCTTGGGGGGCTCTGTTGGGGCTCCCGCTGCTGCCCGTGCCCCGGGTGGCTGCTGGCACACAGTGGTGTCAGTGTTGTGTCAGCGTGCATTGAGGGCTGCAGAGCTCAGTGATGGATGTTGGCTGCTGTCGGAGCGTGGTTTTATCGGAGGCGTTTCCAGGTGTGCAGGTGGAGGTGAAGGTTCCTGAGCGAAGGTTCAGCAGTGAATCATGGCTCTGAATAGGAGCTGCTCCCCAGCCCGCTGGTCCCGCTGTCATATCTGTCCACGCACAGAGCTTGGAGAGCTGAGGGTGACATTGGGTGACACCGAGGATGGATGTGGCTGGGGGCTGAGGAGGGCTGTGCCATGACCCCCCCCCCCCCTTTCCCTGACAGCCCGAATTCCACATTACCTTCTGCAGATGTCATCATCTGCCCTTCCACAAGGGGAAGCGAGCGCAGCAACTTTCCCAGCCCAAAGAGCAACTCTGAGCCTCTCCAGCTCCCCTCTGTCTCGTGCTTCAATTCAGCGTGTGGGCTTTTCAATTTGCTCATTGTAGGGAGGAACAAAGAAACCTAACGCTGCGGATCTGCCTTCCTTCCCCTCTCTTTAGCAAAATCTCTCTTTGTCATTCTTCTTTCTGACTTCCACCAATTGCTCATGCTGTTCTCTCTCCTTTCTTTTGTTGCAGCCCTTAGAAACGCAGGGCGCATCGGTGTGGCTGCTCCATCCCTTCCCAGCATCCCTGCGTGGCTGAGGAGCACAGGGAGCATTTCTCTGCTCTTTGTGCACCTCGGGTTGCTGTTTCCCTGCGTCCCTGTGTGTGTGGGGCCGCCTGGAGCCCCCCCAATCCACCTGCACGGTGCAGCAGGTGTTGTGCCTGCACTCTGCTCCATGGGCACATCCCTTGTGCCCACCAGGGGACAGCCCTGCCTGGCTTTGTGCAGGGCTTTGGGCAGCTTGGTGTCAGTGCTTTCTGTAGTAAAAATGAGAAGCGTGGGGTGTTTCAGCAGGACGCAGCACCAAAGCCTGGTGCTCAGGGCACAGCAGGCTCTCCCTGCACCAAGGTGTTCATTGGCTGAACTCTCTCCATTTTCCTTTTGTTTCAGGAGAACCGTCCTGAAGTGCATCGCCCTCTGGTCGGAGCAGGTGGTGTGAGCACCCTCAGAGCAGGTATGGCTGTGTGCAGCACCACACACCCCCAGACCCCCCCGTGTCCCTTTGTACCCCCGTGAGGTGAGCAGTGCTGCCAGCAGCGCTGAGCCGGCTGACTGCTGTGTGCAGGCAGCTTGCAAGCAGCCAGCATTTGCTCTGCTTCTTGGAAGCCCTGGCACAGGGGGGAGGGATGGAGGGCTGCTCTTCCCCTGCCCTACACCTCTGTTGCTGGTGTCCCTGCCGTGCTACAAAGCGGCAGCACTGAGTGCCTCTGGTGCTTTGCTTTCAGGCGGTGCAGAGCCCAGAGGGGCTTTTAGGGCTGTATGCAGGGCAGAATCTGAGCGCTAGGTACTAAATTATGCACCCTGTGTTATCTCATATCCTCTCAGCTGTGGAAGGGGAGGATGGTGAAGTCACAGCTTTGGAGGCTGCTGGGTAAGGGGTGCCTTAACCCCAGGCCCATGCACAGCAGAGCTTGGAGCAGTGAGCGGGGCTGTGTTGCGCTGCTGCGGAGCAACTGCTCCAAGCTGCAGGCTCTGCTTCTCCCACTGCTTCACCCCACTGCAACTTTTGGGAGGACGCTGCTCCTGTTTCATTGCTGGGAACTGAAACAGAAAAGTCTGTCTGTGAAGGTATTTAGATGCTCCGAGCCCTTTGGCTTTCAATAGGAGGCTGTGTCTAAAGTTACCCAAGGTCACCAGGAAAACCGATTTCCGACGCAGCCGTTGTCTGTAAGCTTTTGCATTCCATTCTGTGATTGCCAACATGGTTCCACCACTTAATTTAAATAAAATTACAGTTTACTCCAGGCCGGGCACTATCTGCTTTACCATTCCAGGGGAAAAATTGAAAGTTCTTGCACTCAGCAGGTTATTAGTTAAAGCTGACTTACCTTGAATGCGGTTCTCGATGCGCCTTCCCTGCTCCGTCTTCAAAGCTCCAAATCTAAGCCAGGCAGCGTTGCTGGTGGTTCCTGCCCCGTGTCTCAGGCAGCAGGGAGTTTCTAAGCCATGCCAGCAGCGTTGCAGTGCTCAGTGTCCCTCGCAGCCCTCCGGAGCTGCTCTGCAGAGCTCTCCAAGAGAGGGCAGTGTGTCCCTGGCAGCGCAGCGTCAGCCAGCAGTGAGCTGAGAGCACGAGTCCTTACATCAATGTGAGATGAATAATTGACAGCCACGCTTGTTAGCAGACGTGCTGGGAGCTGTGAGTTCTGTTGGCTGTTCCCCAGAATACAGCAGTGCTGCTTCTTGCCTCACTTTCATGAGAAGCATCGCCGTCCGCTCCCCCCGCGTCGCTCTGCCCCACTTCTTGCACTTGGCATCTCCTCCAGAAGGGAGCAGTTTTCATGGGGTCCGTGTGGAGCTTTGCCATGAGGATGATCGGATGGAGAGCTGATGTAAAACGTGAGGAAACTGCAGAGAAAAGCAACTGGAAGGGTTGTTCTGTGGTAATGTGTTGCCCAGGCTGCAGGTGGGAGGTTCCGATGCCAGTTGCCGTCCCAAAAGCCAATCTCCAAAGGCCATTCGTGTGCCCTGGGTTCCACCCAGCCCTGCTGTGATGTTGCAGCTCACTGCAACCCCCCAGCCCCGCTCTGCTCCATCCAAAGCTGCTTTCATTCCGTTCATTTCTCCTCCATCCCTGATTTACGTGAAGGGCCCTTTATTGGTGACTGATGTCTTGAGGAACTGCCCTATTAATTGCTGCTCCATCAGGAGCTCCTCGTTTCCCAGGGCTCATCAAGGCTCTTCGTTTCCTCGCTAATTGCCTCCAGAAGATAGGGCACTTGTGTAACCCAAAGGCACATTGAGATAACCTCAGAAAGTTGCTCTGACATAAAACCGTATCCCAGGAGAAGCGGCCACATTTCAAACCGCGCCATGAGCCTCACTGCACAGCCTGCCTTCCTCCCCTCCATTCTCCCATTTCTCCCTTTTTTGGGCTGCAAATTGCTGGTGTGGCTGCTATCCTTTATCTGCTGTCTGAAAGAAGGACGAGGTGATTTGGGGGCGAAACAGAATCGCACAGCCCAGAGATGGATCTCCCAGGGAAGGGCACTGTTGCTGTGGCACTTTTTAGTTCCATTACTGTCGGTGCGTTTTTCAAATGGCATTTTCCAAACAGCTTAAGGGAATCGGTGTCCTAAAATCAAACCAGCCCCACCGAGCCCTGCTGTTCCCATGGGTTGTTCCCCAGAGCCTTGGGAGCACTGCAAGATGGGAGCAGAGCTGCAGCCCCACGTGTTTACTGAGGAATGAGGCTCTCCTTTTCCTTGAAAGAATGAACTCTTGCAGATGGAATGCTGCTGTCTGTCTGTGGGGTTCATTTTCCACTTGTTCCTCTTTTGTTCCAAGGAAAAGCAGAGCTGGAGCAGAGCTTCCTGGCAGCTGCAGGCGAGCGTTTGGCTTGCAGGATGCCTTGCAGTAACCCAGCACTGGTCCTGGGCTGTGTGCTGGAAGGGGGGACAGCTTCCTGTGGCAGGGGAAGGAGAACCTGCATGTCCCCGGGAGGAATGGAGGGGGGGAAACGTGAAAGCTGCACCGCAGGCATTTTGCAGTGGTTGTCTGGGTGCGATTGTTTGGCACTGATTTTATTTGCCAGCTCCGGGTGTCTGTTTTTGGGAACAGCACGAAGCCAAACCCCTTGGACACGCAGTCCCTGTGTGCTGAGCTGCAAACAGTGTGACGCTGGCACGGCTTGGAGCCCTGCTGCTGGTCGGGCAGCGCGCAGTGTCACCCCATGGGTGGCTGCAGGTTGGCTCAGCCCTGGGCTTGTTTCCCCTGCCAGCCAGCGGCAGCGCGTGGTCGTGCTGGGGAATATCGTGTTCTTCACCTTTGCCCTGGGAGCAGCATGTAAGGAAGCGGGGCAGAGTGTATTCCAGCACGCTGAGGTCAGCCTTGTTTTCCCACTCGGAGCAGGAACAGACCATCCCTGGAGCGGCTCTGCGATCAGGCAGAGGCTGTGCTCTGCACAGAGCCAAAGATGGGGCTGTGCTGTGCAAAGCCGCTGGCTGCCCCTCGTTTGGACCTTCTGGCCAAAGGGCGTGCGGGAGGAAATGCCACCGTGCTGCTGGCGGTGTGTGCAGGGATCCTGCAGGCTGTGCTTTGGGATGGAAGGGGTTTTGGGTGCTGAGCTGGGCACAGCAGCAATGTATATGGCTGCTATGGGCTCTCAGCGAAGCCCTGTGCTGCCCGTGGCTGCACGCAGCTGTTCTCAGCACAGCTCAGCCCATACAGAAGGGCTTTGGGCTGCAGTGGCTCGTCCTGAGCAGGGCCCCGAGCCTCCCCTGCAGCAGGGATGGAGCATCTTTGGCATTTGTCACCTCTCACAAAGCACCAGAGGCACTTTAACAACTGCAGATGCCTGGCGGGGCTGAGCTGCTTGCTATTTAAATCTGCTCGCAATTTAGAAGCAGCAATTATTTCTTTTCGTGCCCTGAAATCCCACGGAGCTGGAGGGGGGGGCGGAGGGGGGGCTGAGCTCTGGTTTGGTGCAGCTGTGATTTACGGGGGCAAGTTCCCCTTCAGCAATTAGCAGGAGGCAGCAGGATGCTGGGAAAGCAGTGCTTGCTCCTTTTCCCTGATGAAGCACAAAAGGAGGGCAGTGCATTTGGTGATGGGTCCCTCCAGGCTGCTCTTCCTCACCCCTCCTATGGAGGACCCCGAGGACAGGATGTTTTCCCTACTCCTGGTGCCCTTCAGCACCGTGCATGCTTTCTGCCCTCCCTTATACTTTATTTTGGGAGAGGCTGACCAAACCCCCTGAATTTCAGCCCTTCCTGTGAGCTGGCATTGGGCACAACAGCGGGGTCCCAGCGTTGGCATTCACCATTTGGGTCTGATGGCACGTGGGCTGCTCCCTGTGCAGTGCTGGCAGCGTGGGGGGCCCAGACCCCGACCCTCATCCCTCTGCCCTTTGCTCTCTGGATCCCTCACCCCTCCTTGATGTCCTGCCCTGTTCAGAGCAAGGCTTTCCCTTCTGCTCACGCCGTGTGCAGGGTGGCATTGGGCGCTCCAGCGAGATGTCGGTGAGAGCTGCTGTCCTCCAAAACCAAACCGAAACCGAATAACCCCTATTTGGCAAGAGGGCTTTTCCTCATCCTTGGATTTACTGAAATCCAAAGGCGATGGAGCAGAAGGGGCTGGGCAGCGCGTGGCCCAAAGCCCAGCGGACGAGGAGTGACGTTGGTTTTGTTTCTTAAGAAATCTGTTTGTGCTCAGAGCTCGAGCAGAGCCGCTGTCAGCTCCGTGTTCCTGGCAGCCAGCCGCATTGAGCAACGCCTTCCTGGCAGCAGGGGGGGCCGTCCTGCTCCTCGTGGGGATCCGGACCCTCCCCCAATCTCCCCCCCTCTTGCAGCCATTTGGGGTTTTTGTGTTCTTTTGCTTAAAACCCCAGCTGGCTTCTTTGCTCGACCGCTGTTCTGCAGCAGCCCTGCTCTGTGCTGCCTGCATTCCTGCCTGCTGCTTTGGCGGTGCTGGCTGAGCACAGCTCTGCAGAGCTCTGTGTGTTCCGTGAGGATTATTCAATCATCCCTTCCAGCCGTCCCCATACAAACAAGTCAGCGCTGAAACATTATCTGCAAGCGCTGACTAACAAGTCCTGTAATTAGTCATCTCCAGTTAATGAAGGAGCGCGGTGATTAAAGCCTCATGACTTTTCTATAGAAGAAATGAGTTAAATACCAGTTGCGCTGCATCAGGTTGCCCGGAGCTCACTGTGAGCTCAGAGCAGTGGGAAGGTTTGGGGTTGCTCTGTCTGTTCTGTTGTTGTTCTTCCACCAATGCAATATTAAGGCTTGGTTTAAGCTGGAACTGACCTCTCTGGCTGGCTGTGCTGCTCTGACACTGCATAGAACAAAATAATTGAGGCGTTTAGCGGCAGAGCATGGGGCTGCAGTGTGTGAACACGATGTTGTTTTCATCGCCTCTGTCTTTACAGAGCTGCATTGGCCTCAGTGCTTCCCCTGCAGCCCTGATCCCCGTGCAGCCCTGATCCTCATGCATCAGCAGGCAGCCCCATCTTTCAGCCCCGCGTGGGAAATGCAGCGGGCTTCAGCATGAGACGCTGAAGGCAGAGAGCAGCAGGTCTGCCCCGCAGCTCTGCTGTCCTGGGGGTGGGTTTTGGGCCAAGGGTGCTGTGCGTTGGAGCAGAGGAGCCTCGCAGCGCCCAGGACGGGGTTGGAGGGGCAGAGCGGGGCTCTGTGCAGCTCTGGATCTGCGCACCCAGCAGGTGAGATGCCGAGCACACGGTGCTGCAGCTCCCAAACCCCGCTCTGTGGTTCTGCATGCAGTGATGCTGCCTGAGCTGCAGAGGGCTCTGCTGGGCCGCCTAAAACTCGCGTGGCTCCCGACTCAAAAGCCAGGCAACTGCATCCTCCTGCAAGTATTAACGAACCCACGGGCGTGCTAATGAAGCAGCACGTTAATAAAGCAGCGTGCTGCCGCTCGGACTGCGGATGCTGCTGCCGGGTGGCGCTGGGGGCACAGACCCCACAGGTGACCCACAGCTTGGGGGGTGGCACGGGGCAGCCCCCACTGTGGGCACTGCTGCTGCCCGAGGGGCCGTGCCCTGCGCTCCCACTGCAGTCTAGACAGCTGACAGGCAGGATTCCTCTCCCGTTAGGTAAGCAGCACGGAGACGCCCAGTATGCAGATTCCCAGCCGTCGTGTCCCCGTGTAACATTCCTCAAACTGCCTAAATAAGGTGCTGTTTCATAGTGAAAAATCACAGCGAGGCTTGCGGGCAGCTCTGTGTCGCCTGGAGAGCTGTCCCCGTGTGCCCCCTCTTTGGGCACTGAGCTCCCAGTGGGGCTGTCCTGGCTCCAGGAGGGCCGTGGCAGCGCAGACACCTGGGCTGCCAGAAGCACGAAACCGCAGCCGTGATTCACAGCCCCTCTGCACAGAGCGAGGGCGGTGGAATGGATGGGAGCTGCTGGGAGCTGCTGGCTCCTCGCTGCCCTTAGGTCAGAGCCTCTCGCTTGCTGTACTACACAAGCAGCAATTTCTGAGCAATTAGTATGCTTTATAATGTGGTTTAGTAACTAGCACCTGCCCTCCTGCCCCCAGCCTGGAGCTGCTGCGTTGCTTCGGAGCACGCGGTGCGACCCAAAAGGGGCCAGGGGTGAGCTGGGATGGTGTTGGGTCAGCGCCCGCTGCGTGGCACAGCACTCAGTGCTCTTCTCAGGAAAGCACAGGGAAGTTTCCTGGCCTTGGCTGTGCGGTGCAGCACGTGGCTTTCTGGGAAGCAGCCGAACGCTCGGCGCAGAGCTTGGTAAACACCACGTGGGCTGCTGGGGGGTGATGGGAACACAGGCAGGGGGGGTCAGCTTCCCTCAGGGTGGCCCTGCAGCTGACACTGCTGGTATCTCTGTGCGCCAACAGCTGCCGGCTTTGGTAACGTTTTGATTGCTCCTCTTTCTGAGGAAGGAAGGAACTGTGCCTTTGGAACATTGCGCCATCCCTCCTGTTGCACTGAGCTGGCTTTATTTGGGGGTGTGGTGTTGGAGCTGTGGTGCCCACGGAGCTGCAGTTGGGGGCCCTGTGTCCCTGCAGCCCCCCCAGCTCTGCTCCCATGTGTGCACACTGCAGTCCCTGCATGGCCATCTCATGGCGCAGGGTCCCGACTCCCACACCCTGGGTGCCTTGGGGGCTCAAACAGAGCTCTGTCTGCAGATCCCTCGGGCTCCCAGACACCTTTATGGGTTGCACACGCCATCCCAGCCCTCTGGTATTTCAAACCTAGCTCCTGCTTAGGAAAACAAAAGGGATATTGGCAACTGTCAGTTGCTCCTTTCTGTAACTCACTGGAATCCCCAAATACCATTGGGCTGAGTAAAGGCAGCTGCCATCTGACAGCTGGCTATTTCAGTTGAAATCCGAAAGGAAAGTTGCTTTTTAAAGCCCTGGTGGCAGCTGTCAGCACAGCAATCCCTGCTGGGGTGTTTCCTCCTCACACCTGAGCTGTTCTTTCCATCCTTTCTGCCTTCCTGCCAGCACTGCCTGGCTGTGTGAGGTGGGAATGTTGCAGACGTGCCTGGAAGGGCTGGGATGCTCGGTGATTTGTTTGGGGGCTGCGCTTCCAACCCTCAGGCACATCCCTATTGCTGGGGCTTGGGGCAGCCATGGGAGGAGGAGGTACAGCCAGAGCCCCCGAATGGGGACTGCCAGCATCCCGTGGGAGCTCCAGTTGAGCACTGCCATAATCAATGATGGAATGGCATCGATTCTCAGCGTTGAGAGCTCTGACCGTGAAGGCTGAACCCGGTTCCATCGTCTGTGCTCAGAGCTTCCCAAACCCCAGCCTTCTGAGATTCGCCCTTTCCTTGCTTCCTCTGCAGTGATGCTCCGCCGTCCACAGCCTTGCAGCAGCTCTCAGCCCTGTTGGGTGTTCATACAGCCCCCAGCCTGGGGACGGGCTCAGCTCTGCACCACTTACCTGCTAAGAATAACTCCATAGAGCATCTGCCACACAGCCCAGGCAGCCCTGGTAGCACGGGGACGGGCAGCAGCATGCACATTTCCTTATAAAGCATTGCTACGGCTGCAGCACGCTGCCAGGAGCTCCTCTGCTTTTCCTTTCCCCGTTGCAATTCCCCCCCCCCCTCCTGGCAGCACTGCTCAGCACAAGGCTGGGGCATTGCTGGAAGCCCTGCAGGGTGTGTACCAGCACTGCAGGGGTGTGCCCCATTTTTAATTCCATTTCAGCCACCCCAGAAACAAAAGGAAATGATATTGGAGCGTGTCCCGAGCAACACTCGCTGCCCTTTCTCGTTGGTTTCAGTATGAGAAGGATGTGAGTCATGCAAACTGCTTTTACAGGCTCTGCTTCTGCAAACCAGTTCTGCTTCTCGCCGTTCCACTCTTTAGGGGAAGAGTGGAAGGTTTGGTAGGACAGCTGCCCGTAACCCACAGCACTCCTGAGCCCCATCAGGAATCTGCCCTGCTGATGGGGGCCGTGGTCCGGCTCTGGGCTGGGTGCTGCTGGCACGACTGCAGCACAAGTTGCTCCTCTTTTGTTGTAAAACCTTCACTTCAGCAAAAAAAAAATAGTTGCTCAGTCTGCAAACGCATTGTGTTGGCTACTGAGATAAGCTCAGACCTTTGGATTGTCCAGAGCAGAGTTTTGCCAGCAGCCCTCACTGCGTGATGGCGAGCACTGCATCTCACCACGGCTTTGATGGCTCTTTTAATGCTTGCAAATGATCTCAACCCTTCCAGTGGGGTCAGAGGAGATCTTGCAACAGGTGATCCGCAGAGGAATAATAGCGAACTTTGCATTGTGCAAAGGGTTGCTCTGGGCTGGCTGCTGGCCTTGTGCAAGCACAGTTATCAGCAGCACCCAGGGTCTGGCTGTGTCACGCTGTGTGTATGCCTGGGGCAATGCTGAGCTCTGCAGAGCCTTTGCAGGAGTGCTGTGCTGAGCTCCCCGTGGGGTTGGTTTGTTCCCCAGCTCTGTGCTCGTGGTCAGAATAAAGCAAAGTGCCAACACACGCAGCCCCCTTCCTCCCCTCCCACCTCCTTGAAGCTCTCTTCTAGGAACCGAGTTTCTGCAGCGTGTGCAGAACTGCGTGCTGCCTTTTGCAATCAGGCACAGCCATCGTGGTGCAGGCAGCCACGGGGGGGGGAGGGAAGGGGGGAACTGAGGCAGGCACTGTGCATGACTTTTAGCATAATTGAGAGGGTCCCAATTTCATATGGCTGGGGGGGAAAAAAAAAAAGATCTGGGGCAAAGAGTCCCTGCGGTGTGCAGGCGGCTTCCTTCGGCCTCAGAGGTTCTCAGCACTGCTGTGACAACACAGTGTCCCTGTCCTGTCCCCATCTCCTCCTTTCCTCGCTCTCCCTGATGGCGTCAGCATGAGCTCTGTGCCATGCAGGTAGGAGCATGGAAGCACTCTCCTGCTGCTGCTGGAGCACCTCGTGTTTTCCTGCACACACACACACACACACAGAGTTCAGTTTCGGGCTCAGTCTGGGTGCTGCTCTTGGTTCTGCAATTAGTTCACAGCCTTTTGTTTTCATTGGCCTTGGGGAAGTGACCTCTCCTTTCCCACAGCCTTTCCCAGCTGTGCTCCCACGCTGCTGCTTGGGGAGCCCAACGCAGAGCCCCAACCTGGGCTGGATGGTGCCCATGGGCTGCACACCAGCGCTGTGCTGCTCGACCAGTGGTAGACCAATATTTAACCAACAGTTGGCCAGCAGCTGACCGTGAGCCAGCAGTGTGCTCTGGTGGCCCAGAAAGCTGATGGTTTCCCAAAGAGGGGCCAGCAGGGCAGGGAGGTGCTTCCCAGCTCTGCTGTGCAATGGGGAGAACACAGCCGGAACACTGCGCCCAGTGCGGGGCTCCCCTGTTGCAGGCAGTCTGGGAAGTGCAGGGAGAGCCAGTGGGGGTCTGGAGCTCCTCTTGGGGGGGCTGGGAGCCCCAGGGCTGTGCAGCTGGAAGGCTGAGGGGATCTGCAGCTGCTGCAGGGGCAGCTTGGGGGGGGGGGGTTGGACTGGGAGAGCTCCAGAGTTCCGTTCTGATCCCTGCTTTCTGTTGGTCTGTGATTCTGTTTGCTCTTGGCTGGCTGGGCCATGCTCTCAGGGCTGTGTGAGTCACGTTGCAGAGGGAGCACAGCTTCTGTCTGGCCGTCTGTCTGCCTGTCTGTCTGTGTCTGTCGGGCCCAGCATCCACCCATTCCCTTCCCACGACGCGCGGGAGGCGCTGAGCTCGGTGCATCCCTGTGGTTCAGTGACTCAGGGAGCGCTCAGCCCCAGCAGCCAGGACACCCCAAACCCCAGCACGGTGCTGAAGGCAGCCCCTCCCTGCCAGGGGGCTGAGATTAACAGAGGTACAGACACTGCTGTCCCAAGGGTGGGCTGCTAAGCTGTGCTCCGGGCACCCAGTCCCTCCGTGCCCTGCAGGTGACACCGCTGCTGCTGCAAGGACAGCCCCGTGCACCCAAAGCCTGGGCTCTGGGAAGCACAAAAGGGCTCACAGCAAACACAAATGCTGTTTACTGGTTTCTAAACAGAGCACAGCAATGACTCAGAGCTGTGGCCGCTGTTGGGGCTGAGCTGAGTGCCAGCACTGGGCAGCAATTCCTCCTCGGCCCATCGCTGCCACACGGCTGAGTGCAAAGAGTTGGGGCTGCAGCTTGGCTCTCAGTGTGGGCGATGCTGGGTGGGATTCCCCCCCCCTCAGCACGTTGCCATGTGTCCTCGCTGCGGGGGGGCTCAGCCCTCAGCTTCCTGTGGGAGAGGGGACTGCAGATCGAGGAGGGGGGGGGGGATGCAGCAGCACGTGGGCTGTTTGCTGGTGGTAATGAGTTCCCCACGTGGGAGGGGAGGCCCTCAGTTCTGGGGGAGCTCAATTTGCCGCGGCCGTGTAATACTGTGGGTTTTAAGTGCCCCATTTTGGTGCCAGGACGTCCCAAAGTGTTTGATCCGAGTTTGGCAGCGTGGGAGCCCTTCGTCTTTGCAGAAGAAGTCGTTGGGTTGAATGCATTATCGAGGTGAACTCTAATTAGCTGAGTCCCCAGAGCCACCTCTACCACCCGTGCAGATCTCAGCTCTGCAGACATTTGCATCTGCCCTGCAAGGCTTCTCCTGGCTGTGGGTCGGTTGGGTCGTGCAGAACCCCACTGTGCTTTGGGGCAGCTGGGACCTTTCGGGGCGCTCTGATCCCAGCACCAACCGAGCGTGGGGATGCAGAGCACAGCTTAGCAGCCCACCCTTGGGACAGCAGTGTCTGTACCTCTGTTAATCTCAGCCTCCTGGCTGATGGAGCACCGAAACCCCTCCAGGTTTGATGCGATGCACCGATGGCAGCCCGTCCCAACAGCACCTGCAGCTTTTGGGCTCCCTGAGCTCGGGGCTCTTTCCTCACCCATGCAGGGCCAGGCGGGGGCTGAGCACTGCTCCCCTCTGCTGCTGTGCAGCAGCACCCAGTGAGCACCAGCCCTGGGAGCGCCGTGCTGTTTCCTCCTCCTGGAGGCACCGTGGGCTGTGCCACGGCGTTGGGGGCTGGTGTGGGGTGCAGGGCTGCAGTTTCCCACACCAGGAGTTAACCAGGGCATCCAGACAGAGCTCTGCTGACGTTCAGCAGGCGCTCAGTGCTGGGGGTTGTTATTTTAGCTGCCTTTGTTCACAGGGTTGCTAATATTCCCAAACGGAGCGTGCTTTTCTCAGCAGCATCTGCGCCATGCAGCTGACTCATGTGCTCTATGAGTGAGGATGACAAATGGCAGCGGGGACAGGCAGCTCTGCGGGGCCGTTCCGGGGGGGGGGGCTGTGGCCTTTTGCTGCCAAAGGAACCCATTGGGGTTTTCCTGGGGGCTGAGGGAAGGTGAGCATCCAGGAGGAGCTTGGGGAGCTCAGTGCTCTCAGCTCCTGGGGCTCGAGGAGCATCCGTGCCGTGTGTTTGGGGCTGGGAGGGGGTGGCTGTTGTGGTTCTTTGTGTCGATGGGAGGTGTAAAATGAAGCTGCCTGGTTTGGCTTTGAAGTTCCTCTTGGTTTGCAGCAGAACATCCCCATTTTCTCTTAATTTCCGCTACAAAAAGCACTTTTTTTATTCTTCTCTAAGGAGGCTGCTGACTGAAGTTGAAGCCCTGGCTTCAAGAAGTGGTACAGCTTTGATCCCTAAATGCAAAAGCTGGGAAGGAGATGGGATTAACGTGATGACTTCTGCAGATAAACATTTGTGAGCTGTGTGTGTGAGCTGAACAGCAATTAGGAGGGCAGAAGCACGTGCCCTTGGATTGGCTCCCAGCTCGTTAACCTGCAGAGTTCAGCATCCTGCCTACGGATTCCAGACAGCAGGGTGGGAAACTATCCTGAATCCCTTCCCCTTTCCTCACAGTGAAGGGAGCTCCAGCTCCCAGTGTGGTGAGTGCCCTCCCAGAGGTGTTCCAGCTCTCCCCACAGCCCCGTGGGGCTTCTCCCAGCACTTCCCACTCTGCCTGGAGCTGGGGAGCCCCACACTGGGCACAGTGCTCCAGCTGTGCCCTCCCTACTGCAGAGCAGAGGTGGGGAGCAGCTCCCTGCCCTGCTGGCCCTGCTCTGTGCAGTGACCCCAGGGAACCGTTGCCTTTCTGGGCCACCAGGGTATGCTGCTGGCTCGTGGTCACCCGGTGGTCAGCTGTTGATCCACCAGGACACCACTGACACCACCAGGTCTATCTGCTGCCTCATGGTCTCCTCATTGGCCACCAGGACCCCCACGTCCATCTCTGCACAGCTCTCTTCCAGCAGCACAGCCCCCAGCACGTGCTGTTTCCCCCCAGATGTAGGACCCTACACCTGCCCTTGATGAACCCCGCCGGCTTCCTCTCCTCCCCTCTCCATCCCATCCCAACCCCTCTGCAGGGCAGCAGCACACATCCCTGCATGCACATCTCCCTGGCTGCACACCCTGACCCCCCCCCTGGCCGTGCTCAGTGCCCTCAGCCCCAGCTCTGCTTTGTGTCGTCAGCAGATGCTTTCCTTTCCTTCATCTCCCCACCACGTGGGTGGCAGTGCTGCGTCACGGCTCTCTGGGTGCTTCCATGAGCTCTCTTTGCTTTCTTCCTTTTCTGTCGTGCACTTATTGCCTTTGTTTTCCAGTGCTGTGGCTGATGATTGTGCAGCCACGCTGGGCTGGGAGACACCTCTCACCACAAAGCCATGTGTCAGAGGTTTGCCTGTTTGCAATCTGCAAACAAATGCGGAGCCTGCATGCAGCCTTCTGGGTTCGCTTCTCTTTAAGGGATTTGTCTTTATTTCTTGTCCTGTCCTGGTTATAAAAACCCACTTCCCATATGGCTGCCAGGGATTAGGGGGGCTTGCTTTGTGCCTTAGAAGAGCAAACTGCAGTGTTTACATTTGTGGAGGTTGGATGAGGTCAGCACTGTGTCATCAGGAGGAGGAGGAGGAGGAGGAGGAGGAAGGTGCCCGTGTGCCCAGGACAAGAGCATGCACAGTGCTGGGGCTCTGCTGTTTGCTCCTGAGCTTGTTTTAGCAGCAGTTCCAATTGAAACCAAAGTGGCTTTGAGCCACCTCAGCAAACCTAGGTGAGCATTTCCACTTCCAGCCTTCCTCCTCTTATCTTTTAGCCTTGGAGACACCGGGTGGCTGCACCTCAGCTCAGGTTTGTCTTTCAGTGCTCACTGCCCACATCTGCGCTGGGCTGTGCTGCAAAGGAGCACGAATGCAGGGGAGAAGTGATCCTTCTCCACCAGAAAAGCAGTGTGATGAGCTCCAGGTCTGTGTCCTTTGGAGCACAGCTCTCCTGGTGCCAGGCTGGAAGAGGTTAAGTCCTGGGAAGCGAGACCGGGTCTGCTTGGAATGTGAGGAATTGACAATTAGCTCCCTTAGCAAAACAGGGCTGCTGGAAACCGTGCTCCCTGCTTGGTTAAGACCTGTCTCCTTCACTGTCTAGATGAGGTCCTGCAGACAGCCAGGAGCCAGCTGCAAAACAAACCCCGAGCATCGCCTGCCTTCGTGGGCCGTGCTGAGATGGGATGGCAGGGGGCTGCGTGCCATGTGCCCCCCACGTGTCCCCCTGCCATCCCAGCCTGCCCCCCCACGTATCCCAGCCCCGTGGCCACCGTGTGGTGCTGGGAACGTCGCACCACAGCCCTGCACTGAGCCCAGCTCGTGCGTTCTGCTTCGCATGAAAGCTCTGAGCAGCGTCAGCCCCACGCGCTTCTGCACCCTTTGAAGTGGTGCTGGCTGGGTGCCTCAAAAGCGTTTTCCAGCGGTGGCGGTGGGGGAAAAAAAAAAGAAAGAAAGAAAAAAATCCCATTGTGCTTTACGAATAGTTTGGTTTTGGTTTGTCCCCGGTTCTCTCCGATGCTCCACAGCTCTGTGGAAGTTTTGGCTCGCGGTGCTGGGAGTTCAGCCCTGCAGCTGCCTCGTGGTGGGTGATGTGAGCCCCATATGTGAGCCCCAGGGGGGTGCTGTGTCCCCTAGGTGAGTGATGTGAGCCCCGGGTGGGTGACACATCCTGCAGGTGGGTGATGTGACCCCCGGGTGAGTCCGACATCCCCCAGCTGAGTGACACATCCCCCAGGAGGGCAGCACGTCTTTATCAGTGCAGATTTTCTACCAGAACCGATCAGCATTCCACCTTCCAGCCAGGGCTGAGCGATCTGCCAGGCCACGGCTTTCCAGTCTCCCCTCTGCTTCCAGTTCTGCACTGTGCATGTGGAGCTGACAGGCAGATCCTTTGGGTGCACTGTGCGTGCTGTGCTGGCTGCTGCTGATATTTGGGGAGCCCCGAGCTGCCCAACAGTGTGAAAACCTGAAAGCCAGCAAGAGGCTGCAGAGTGCAGCCTGCGACCTGGCTGTGCTCCATCTGCAGCATTCGGCACCAAGCTCTGCGTGTCAGTGCTGTGCTGCTCCCCTGTGTGCTCACAGCTGCAGGGCCTGAGCTGACAAAGCTCTCCCACAGCTGACAAAGTCATTCCCAGTTTCCCAGTTCAGCTGCTGGAAGGGAAAGGCTGCGTGGCCCTGCCATAACAGCCCCGTGTGCTGCTTCTCCTGCGTTGCTGCAGTGGTGACACTGCAGGAAAGCGTTTGCCTCCACCTTCCCTTTGTTTGCAGGTTTGCAGGCAGCTGCAAGAAGGAGCTCACAGCTGAGCGATGGGGAAGGAAAGCTGTGCCTTCATGCAGCGTGGGAATGGAGCAGCGTGGGGCTCTGTGCCCAGGGCTGCCCCCATGGTGCCGGCCCGTGCGCGTGGCCCCGTGCCCAGTGCTGCACATGTGAAGCTGTCGGGTTGTCCCACACGTTGCTCTCTGACCCCTCAGGAGGTGATGGGAAGTGCCAAGGAGGGTCCCACACCCCCAGCATCCCCCTGCCCTGCCCTGTGCCACAGCCCTGCCCTGCACCTTCCATTTTTAGCCTCCGCTTTGTTCCCAGCCTCAGCCTTTCCAGGGCAGTTCCCAGAGCCCTGAGCTCAGCCCGGAGCTGCGCCAGCACTGCGTGACTCCTTCCTGGAAGAGGCACAAAAGAAAGCTTTCCCCCCCCCCCCCCCTCCCCTTCCTCAGCAGATTCCGGGGCCGTGTGGGAGTGCTCCTCATTGCAAACCCTCACATGATGCTGCAGTCATCGCGTCAGCAGAGCTGCACGCCGTGGGGAGGGGGGGGGGGACCGAAGGTTTGTTGGCACTGAGTGGTTTCTCAGCACAGGGATGGAGAGCTGAGCTCCAACTTTGGGTCTCTCAGCCTTGGTTACCTGCAGGGTGCTTTTGTCCGATGGGGAGGGTGTTGCTTTTGCGTGGTCCCCAATCAGATCCTTCCAACCCTCTGTGCAGGTTTGGGTTCCTGCAGGGCAGCTCTCTGCTCTGCACACCGGGTGCCATCAGCGTGCAACAGCAGCAGCAAAGAAAACCCCGTCCTTGTGAGCAGCTGTGAGCCGAGCAGATTCACTGCTGCTGCCTTCCTGTGCCTGCTGCTGGGCAAGTGGTGCCTTGTGATGCAAAGGAAGGGTCCAGATCTCACCTGTGAGCTGGGGACAGCCCTGCTGGGCAGCTGGGTGTTGCAGTGGTGTGCAATGGCTGCGGGTGGTGGCAGCCCTCGTTGACCCCCCCCAGCAGTGCCAGGGCTTTGTGCCACGCGGTGACGATGGCTGCTGTGGTTTCGGTGGTGCCTGGCCCCTATTTTTAGCTGCCTTGCAGCGCCGTTTGGGTGCACGCGTGCATAATGGCTGCAGTCAGCGTGGCAAACAAACACAGCTTCTTTTTTGCACCGCACACAAAAGAAGAGGACGGCGCTCGGGGCGCTGCAGAGGGGCTCCAGCCTCTTCCCCCGCCACACAATGGCCGTGTTGTGCCTGCTGGGGCTGATGTCACCGCACACTGCTCTTGCAGCACAGCTGGGAGCTGCACGGAGCCAAGCGTGGGCCCTCAGCATGCAGCCTGCACGGCTCCTGGTTGTGGCCCTGTGCAGTGCTGCGGGGCTGGGAGCAGCGTGGGGCTGTTGGGGGGGTTTGCACAGATGGGGGCCGAGCTCAGGGCTGTGCAGGGCTCCGAGTCTCGTCTGCGGGTCACATTGAGCCGAGTGCATCAGCACCTTCTGTGCAGTGAAGGGCTGGGAGCTCCCAGCTGCTGCGTTCTGAAGCCGAGCACCGCAGCCCTGCAGCTGGGGCACCAGTGCAGCCCTGCCCCGTGCTTGCAGCAGGAGTGTTTTGCAGCGGCGGTGTTTGCAACAAGAGCGTTTGCAGCAGGAGTGCAGAATGCACCCGAGGCTCTGCTCAGAGCTCAGGTGCTGCCTGCTGCAACAGAAGCAGAGAGCCTGACCTGCTGGGCTCCTGCTTGAGCTGCACAAAGCGTGCAGCCTCGTGTGCGTGTCTGCAGGCTCAGAGCAGAGCTGCGGCGTGCAGCCTGGTGCGTGCAGCGCTTGGGTGTCTTTTGCAGCTGCACCCAAGCGTGGCTGAATGCAGAGCTGGGGAAAAAAGGGGAGAAAAACCCAGAGGTGAGCAGAGAGCAGGGAGGTGGCAGTGGGGAGGTGGCGCTGAGCTGAGCTGTGAGCACAGGGTGGCTCAACCCCGGTCCCGTTGCCGTGCTCCGGGGTGGCTCCAGCTCTGCTGCTCTCGCTGAGCTTTGTCCCACGCCACACAAATCAGGAGGTCTCTTAAAGAAGGGGGGAAAAAAAGAAAAAAGACATAAAAGGGGAAAAAAAAAAAAAAAAAATGCTGCACTCGGGGAAAAAAATTCAATGGCTCATTCAGCTGTTAAGCTACTGGTGCAGGAAGTGTAAAAGAAAAGTGGAGCCTGCTTTGTTCTGCCCAGACGAGGAGCAAATGCCGTCGCCCTCACAGCCTTCTTCTGTTCCAGAAAAGCATGAGGTCACCTCCAGCGCGGGGCTGGGGGCTGCGATGCACCGCGTTGGGCTGCGTGGCGCCACCCCGGCACCCAGCCTGCACCCACAGCCACCCCGCTTTGGTTCTGAGCCGTTCCCCCCTCGTCCCACCCTCGAGCACCTCCAGGCTGTGCAGTCACTTCAGTGCTCTGAGCTCAGCTCAACGCTCTGAGCTGCCGGGACGGCGGGGGGACGCAGAGCTCCGTCACCAACCCAGGCAGCAGGGCGTCCCTTGGGTGCTGCTGTGGGGACATCCCCACATCCCGGGCTCTGAGCAGTGGTGATGGCTGGGATGTGCTGCGTTTGCTCACCCTGCTGGGAGCGGCCGCTTGCAGCTATGAGAGGCACGGCAGGAATTCCCAGCGCCGTGGGGTCGCTGTGCGTTCGCCCCGTGACGCGGCGCTCCGTGCTGCGGTTGCACCGGGGTCATTGAGCCGCCGCCACCCGTCAGCGCTGATGTCCCTGCAGCCCCCTGCCCTGCAGGCCCTGCTCTTCTCAGGGGCATTTGCCAAATGGCAAATCCACATGGCGGGGCTGAGCTGCAGCACCTCGCAGTGCCGCACGTCCCCTGTGCGCAGCCCTCGGTTGCCCACCTTTGCGTCTTCCCCCCCCCCCCGGCAGCGCGTTTCTCTGAGCCCCACACGAGTGCTGCTGCGAGGAGAGGGGAGCTGGAAGCAGGAGGCGTTCAGCCACCAGCACGACTCCCCCGCGTGTGGGGTGAGGAGGGGATGCAGCCCCACGCTGTGCCAACCCTGTGCCCGTTGTGCTGCAGGATCCTCAGCGCTGGGCCCGGCGCCGATGGCAGACGATGTCGACCACTAACAACATCGCTCAGGCCCGCAAGCTGGTGGAGCAGCTCCGCATCGAGGCCGGCATCGAGCGCATCAAGGTGAGCACAGGGCCCTGAGAGGAACAGCAGGGACCCCTATGGAGCCCCATAGCACAGGGACCCCCATAAAGGAGGCATCTCCATAGCACATGGGCCCCTATGGACCCCCATAGCACAGGGACCCCCATAGAGGAGGCATCTCCATAGCACGTGGGCCCCTATGGACCCCCATAGCACAGGGACCCCCATAGGAGAGGCATCTCCATGGCACATGGGCCCCTATGAGCCCCCATAGCACAGGGACCCCCATAGAACAGAGGCTTCTACGGACCCCCATGGAGAGAAACCCCTCATAGCACAGGGATCTCTATGAACCCCCAGTAGCATAGGGATCCCTATGGATGGGGGATCTCCATATCACAGGGACCCCTGTGGACCCCCATAGTGAGGGGATCCCCGTAGCAGAGGGACTCTTATGGACCCCCATAGAGTGGGGACCCCCAGAGCACAGGGATCTCAATGAACTCCCAGTAGCATAGGGATCCCTATGGACCCTCATAGCACAGAGACCCCTATGGAACCCCATAGTGGGGGGGATCCCCTTAGCAGAGGGATCTCTATGGACCCCCATGGACAGGGGACCCCCAGAGCACAGGGATCTCTATGGAGGGGGAATCTTCATATCACAGGGACCCCTATGGACCCCCATAATGAGGGGATCCCCATAGCAGAGGGATCCCTATGGACCCCCATAGAGGGGGGACCCTCAGAGCACAGGGATCCCTATGGACCCACACAGAGGGGGAACCCCCAGATTACAGGGATCCCTATGGCCCCCTGTAGTGGGCTGGACCTGAACTGCAATAGGCACAGCCATAGGGAACGGCCTCTGACAGCCACGCAGCCCCCATCCCTCACATCTGGGGTGCTTTTCTCCTTTCCTTTTTCATCCCTCACCATCAGGATGACCCCTCCAACCCCTCTGCTCACCCTCTCTGCTCCCTTCCAGGTCTCCAAAGCCTCTTCGGAGCTGATGAATTACTGCGAGCAGCATGCCCGGAGCGACCCTCTGCTGGTGGGGGTACCAGCCTCCGAGAACCCCTTTAAGGACAAAAAGCCCTGCACCATCCTATAGCCACCCCAGCTGCAGTTTGTGCCCCCCAGGCAGGGCCAGGCCGGACCCGCTGGCACCGCGCAGCGCCGAGGGGTAAAGGCCAAACATCGGCTGCTGCGCTTCCATCCGTGGGCGCTGCGGGTTGGGGTGGTGGTGGAGGTGCCGAGCCGAGGGGGTGAACATTTCCAAGTAACACAAAAGAAATAAAAGGGGGTTGGGGGTGGGGGGGGGTGGGGGTTGGTTTTAAAAGCGGCGGTGGGGGTTGGGGGAGGAAGGAAGGGTTTGGTGGTGGATGGGCGAAGGGCCGCGGGGCGAAGGGAGCGCGGAGCAGAGCCGTGAGTGTGGGTCTGGGTGTGGGTCTGAGCCCCTCTGTCCACAGCGAAGGCATTGGGGGGGTGCAGCCATGAGGGGGGGGGGGGTGAGCGCTGCTGTGTAGGAAATGGGGCCAAACCCCCCCCCGACAAAGCGCCCCAAAACACAGCTCTGTAAATCGCAAAGAGGAAACGGAGAGTCAGGATGTGGGGGGGGGGGGGGGGTGAGGGCAGGGCTGGGGGGCACTGGGTGCAGCTCCTGGGCTCCCCCCTGGCCGAGTGCATCCATCCCAGCCCCACATCACCCCACATCCACAGCCCTGGCGCTGCCCCCTCTCCCCCCCCCCCCCTTTCCCCCAACCCCCATCGCTGAGCTCTGACCGCCAGCCCCACTGCTCCAGGTTGTGCCGCGGTGGCGCGTTCTCTTTTCGAGGAAAGAGTTTCCTCTGTCCTTAATCTAGTACAGTTCCAGCCTTATTTTTCTACTCCAGATTGCTGATTCTTCCTCTATGTTAGAGACCAGTGCATGGTGCTATAGCTGGTGGATCGGGGGCAGCGAGCAGCTCCGTGCCTCCCCCCCCCCCCAGCCCTGCCTGCCCCACGCTTGCCAACAGTGCTCTGCCCAGGGGGGTCCAGGAGAGTCCATATGGGTCCTTGTGGGTCTGTGTGGGTCTGTGGGTCTGTATGGGTCCATATGAGTCCATATGGGTCTGTGTGGCTCCATGGGTCCATTTGGGTCCATATGGGTCCATATGAGTCCACACGGGTCTTTGTGGCTCCATGGGTCCATTTGGGTCCATATGAGTCCATATGGGTCTGTGTGGGTCCATGGGCCCATATGAGTCCATATGAGTCCATATGAGTCCATATAGGTCTGTATGTCTCCATGGATCCATATGAGTCCATATGGGTCTGTGTGGCTCTATGGGTCCATTTGGGTCCATATGAGTCCATATAGGTCTGTGTGGGTCCATGGGCCCATTTGGGTCCATATGGGTCTGTGTGGGTCCATTTGGGTCCAGGTGAGTCCCCATGGGCCCATGTGGGTCCAGGTGAGTCCCTATGGGTCTGTGGGGTTCCGTATGGGCCCATATGTGTCTGTGGGACCCATATAGGTCCCTGTGCATCCCTGAGGTTCCAATCCCTGCTGCACACCCGCTGGTCACCTCCCCACAGAGCCGCTGCCCCATTGCTGTGCTGGGGGGTGCATTGGTGGCAGCAGTGCTGTGGGGCAGGGCTGGGGCTGCGGGGGGGCTGTCGGTGTCTCCTCATGAGGTGACAAAACCCCCAAACTCCTTTTTTCCCCCCCCCCCCTTGTTTTTAATCCTTGTTTTTTTTTTTGCCCATCTCTCGGGTGAGCGCTGATGGTTCTGCAGCCCTTTTTCTTTCTATCGCCTGGGTCGGAGCGAGGGACCCGAGGGCTGCTTTGCGTTGGGGCCAAGAAGGAAAACAACAACAACAACAAAGTCACACTTTGGGGCCTTTCTCAGTGCTGCCCTCCATGCAGAGCCATAAATAGGGCTGGGGGGGGGGGGAGGATGACAAAAAGGGGGGGGTTCCCCCCACGGAGCGCTGATGAAGTCCTCTTTAAGACTTAAAGATAAGGAATTTACTCCATGGGAAGAATCCCCGTCCAACTCCACGCTCTTTGATTTCTCTCTGCTCTGTGATTCTCGTTTGCCAAACTCTGCCGTTGGCGTCCAGCGCCGTCGGTGGATGGGGAAGGGGGGAAGGGGGGGAGGGGGTTCTCCTGCTGTGTGCCATAGAGATCTGCTGCCGTGTGGAGTGTCGTGGAACCGTCGTTCAGAAGTGAAATTGATACCACAATAAATGCTCACTTTTCATTTTGCCACGGGTCCTGAATACAGCGTGGGGGTGGGGATGGAATGGAATGGGATGGGATGGGATGGGATGGGATGGGATGGGATGGGATGGGATGGGATGGGATGGGATGGGATGGGATGGGATGGGGTGGGATGGGATGGGATGGGGTGGGATGGGATGGGATGGGATGGGGTGGGATGGGATGGGATGGAGATGGGATGGGATGGGATGGGATGGGATGGGATGGGGTGGGGTGGGATGGGATGGGATGGGATGGGATGGGGGCACTGTGGGAACCCAACGGAGGAGTGCTGGAACGGTCGGGCAGCGCTGCGATGCAGGTCGTGGCGCTGCCCCACCGACAGCCCCGCGGCACCTCCTGCCCTCGGCTCACCGCTCCGGTTGGGTTCGGCCCCGCACCGCCGCGTCCCGTTCCGGAATGGGGGCGGCTGCCTCCCCTCCTCTCCCCCCCCTCCCCAACCCCCCCTTTCCCGGCAGTGAGACCCGGGGGGGGTTTCGTGTGCGGCTTTCCTGGACGGCGGCCGCGCCACGGGAAGCTGCCGGCCGGGCTGCAGCTGCCACCGCGTGCCTGGGATGGCTGAGATGCTTCTGCGGAGCCCACACAGCGCCGCGGGGGCCGAGCGGGGAAGGCGAGGCGGGATGGGGGGGGGGAAGAACCCGCAGCCGCTCCGTTGCCGTCAGCTCCGGGGCTCCGTGCCTCGGTTTCCCCGCTCGCAGCCCTGTTATCCCCGCCGTGTCCCGCACCGCTCTGCCCGGAGCTGCGGGAGAATCGCTGCGGGTCCCCGTCGGGTCGATGACTCAGCGCTGCCCGACGCCGCGCGTTGATGACGGGGTTCGGGAACGGCCGCCCCGCACGGGGGGTCACCGGGACTCCGCGTGGCGCTGACTCAGCGGCGCGATGAGTTTGGGGGCGCTCAGCCCCTCCTCCATCCCGCAACGCCGCTGCAATGTGGGACACCTCGAGCGGGACGGGGAGGGCAATGTCCCCAACGGTGGCATCGCTGCCCCACTGCTGAGTCCCCTGCAGGGACACCGCGTCCCCGTGCCCGCAGCGGGGTCAGGTGCGTGCATGCACATCACGTGCACTGCTCACATGCATTTGTGCGGTGCATGCACTGCACGCCTGAGCACTGCAGGCTGCCCCGAGCTCCTCTTACTGCCTCAGTTTCCCCAGCAGGGAGGCGTCCCCCTCCTCCAGGAGCTCAACACGAGGTGCTGCCAACACCCCGGAAGGGTTGTGGGTGCGGGCAGCCCCTTCTCCCACATCCCCGGGGCTGCAGGAAGGAGCGCTGAGGGTGGGGGGATTCCAGGTGGGAGGGCGCTGTGGGTGGGGGGATCCCTTGGGGCACCTCCGTGTGGGATTTCCCAGCCCTGTGTTGTGGTGGGGACCCCCCTGCCTCCATCTCCACCCCAAAGCCACCCGTGGGGGAAATGAGACAGCAGGGATGCCCCCCCCCTCCCCCCCTAAAATCTCCACCCACTGCACTGGGGAGGCGGGAAGGGATGAACACAGACAGCGGTGAGGTTAGAAAATTTATTGGAAAAAAAAACAACGAAACAAACCCAAAAGTTGTTCTGCGATCAGTACAAGAATAGACTCTGTGGTGGGATCGGGGCAGGGTCTCCCCAGTGGCTCGAGTGCAAAAATAAACCAAAAAACGACGTCCATCCACGTCACCACCGCTGCGCCGTCCCAGGATGAAGTTGGGCCGAATCCTTCCTCCTCCATCACCAAAGGGACCGAGCGCTGCACGGGCGCTCACAGGGACCCCCCAAAACGGGACCCCCCCCCAAAAACGGGACCTGTGCGCCCCACGGCTGCCCCGGGCTCAGCCCCACAGCTGTGGCCACCGCCGCGCCGGGCGCTCCGCATTCCTCTCCGGTCGGACAGAAAAATCCCTGTCTGTGCTCGGGGCGCTGGGGCGGCTCTGTGCTCCCCGCAGCTCCACTCTCCATCCCGGCGCTCAGCGCTCCTGCAGCCGCACCACCGGCACCCATTGGTTGCGGTCGCGGCTCTCGGCGCAGTAATTCGCCACCTCGGCCAAACCGTGGCTCTGCCAGGCGTCTGCGTGGGGCATCTGGGGAGAGAGAGCACAGAGGTGGCACCGTGAATGGCTGGGAAGGGGCTGGTGACAGTGCATGGAGCGGTGATGGCACAGGGACACCATGGCACAGCAATGGCATCGTCATGGCACAGCGACAGCGCAGCACAAAGCGTGGCGATGGCATCGTGGCACTGTGACACCACGATGGGACACGGCGCCGTCACGGCACAGGGGCACAGCAGTGCCTTGGCACAATGACACGACTCTGGCACAGCAATGGCACTGTGACAGCACGGCACAAGGTGTGGCGATGGCATGGTGGCCCTGTGACAGCACGATGGGACGTGGCACGGTGACGGCATCGCCGCGGCAGCACGAATTGATGACGGCAGCACCGTGGCACGAAGCGCAGCGACTGCAAGGCACAAAGCGTGGCAGCGCCATCGCGGCACCGCAAACGACGGCCCTGCAGTGGCGCCATCAGGGCACAGCGACACCCCCGTGATGCAACAGCAGCACGAGATGCAACGATGGCACGACAGCAGCAGCACGGAGCCGCTCCAGGCCCGCATCCCCACACCCACATGACTCAGAAGCACCCGCGTCACCCCGCGCTCACCGTGACCAGCAGGCAATGCAAATCTCGAGGCTCGGCTCCCGGCGCCGGCTCTCCCAGCACAGCCGCCAGGCGCCGCATGCCGGCCACGCGCACGATGTGGATGTCATTGTCACAACAGAAGGCCTGGATCAGCGTGAAGTGGATCTGCAGGGCGATGTCGCCTTCGTCCTCCTCGTCGGTGGCCAACACGCACAGCACGACGCTGTCGGGGTCCCTAAGGGGGCGGGGGGGGGGCGTTACAAGGACGCACGTGACGCAGCCCCCCCCCCCCCCCCGAGCTCAGCAGCCCCCCCCCGCATCGTGCATACAGACAGCGGGGTGCGCAGCCCCCCCAGCCCCAAATCACCCCCCCACCCGCACACACGCGGTTCATCTCCCGTCTTCACATCGAGCCGCCCCCCCGCCGTTCCCCCACGTGCCCCCGCCCCCCCATCGCCCGCATTAAACGCGCTGACCCCCCCCCCCCCCAAAACCGAGCCCCCACACTTACGCGTTCAGCAGCTTGGCGGCCTCGTAGACCCCTACGCTGAGCCGAGCGCTGCGCTGCGCCGCCGCCAACAGCCGCTCCACCGCCGCTCCCACCGCGCGCATCCTGCGGGGCACAGCGCGATCAGTGCGGGGCTCAACAGCACCGGCGGCACCGCGTCCCGTCCCGTCCCGTCCCTCCCCCCCCAGCCCCGCAGCTCCCCGCACCCACCTGGGGCTGTCGCACGGCAGCAGCTCCTCCAGGGTCATATCGCGATATAATCCAAAGGATGGCACGGAAGCCCTACGAGCGGTAATCCGAGCGGCGGAGCTGCCGCTATCACAGCTTCTCAGTAGCGAGATCTTCTGTCGCGATCCCCTCTGTCGCGATATCCACGCTCCGTTCCGCTCCGCGATCGCTCTGAGCCACCTCGCGCTCCGCCGCCGCCTTTTATAGCCCTCCGGCGCGCACCGCCCCCGCTCCTCCCATTGGCTGCATGCGTGGGGAGCGGCGCGGTGATTGGTGCGCTGCGCGGGGATCCCACGTGGGGTGCGCGTGGGAGCGGGGAAACCCCCGCCCCGAAACTGCCTCCCCCCCCCAACCCCCCCTGTTCCCCCCATCTCAGCCCCACGGAACGGGAACTGCGGGCGCTGAGCGGCGCATCGGAGCCGTGCAGCGGGGGGCACACGGGGGGGGGGGGGGGCTTCGTCCCGGGGGGAGCTCCGTGCATTGAGGGGGCGCCCCCCCCCCACCCCGAGCCTCGGGCGCCCCCTGGCGGCCGGAGCTCCGCTGCGTCAGTCCTCCAGCAATGCCCGCCAGCAGGGGGCGCCGGCAGCACGCGGCGCTCTGCCCGCCGCTCGTTGATCCCGCGAAGCCCGATGGGAAATGGAGGCGCGGCGCCCCGCCCCTTCCGCTTTGTGAGAAGTGTGGACTGCGTTACCCAGAGAGCACCGCGCAGGGAGGGGGCGGGGATTGGGGTCACGTGTGGAGCGGCCGAGCCGCGGGGAGCCGAGGGCTTCGGCTTAACCAGCGTGGTCTTGCGCAGGGCCGTGGGGTGGGGGCTCCCATCCGCTTTCTGTGCTCCAGGGCTGCGGGCAGTGGGACCCCCGCACCCCTAGGGGGGACTTGGAGGGGTCCTGCCAGCTCAGCGCAGCCCCGCTGGGGGGCACACGGATGTGGGGTGAGGGGTGGGTCCGTATCGGAGCCCTCCTGGGGCTGTCCGTCCGTCTGTGCGTCTATCCGTGCAGCTCCTTTGGGAATAAAAGCGGTTTGCGAGACGTGTAGCAGTGCTGTGGGGGGGTCCTTCCTGCCTTGTCCCGCAGCCCCCGAGATGTGCAGCCCTCCCTCCGCAGCCGTGTTTGCTCAGGGAATTGGCCTCGGGCTGTAAACAGTGCTGACGTCCGTTCTGTGGCTCATACACATCCCAGGGGATGGCACTGCACGGATGGCTCCCCTCGGTCACCATAGGGGTTGGGTTGGGAGGGGGGACACCCTACAGACAGACTATGAGTGGGGAGGGAGACCCCCGCAGACGGGTTGAGCCTCCCTGCCTGCGTCAGTGGGTGTTTGCCCACCACCCACGGGCTGCTGGGGGGGGGGGGAAATAAAGGCAGCTGAGCCCCGCAGCGGGGATGATGGACGCTGCAGTGGGAAGATGGGCGCTGCGTGGCTCTGCCTGCTCTGCGCAGCCAGCGCCGGCCTCGTCCCGCTGGGCACTGGGGGGGAGCAACGGCTGTGGGCAGCCCCACGTCGAGAGGAGCCGGAGCTGGTAGGGGGCCGAGGGCTGGGGTCCCTGCTGCGTGCACCCCCTCGTTGAGGGGGCTGGGAAGTTCCCAGGGTTTAAGGAGGGGGTCCCTGGTTGCTTTTCTGTGTTGGAATCTGGGCGCTTTTGGGGGCTTATCTCAGCGCTTGGGTTAGAAAAGGGATATCCAGTGAGATGCGGGAATTGGCAGCTTTCACCTGTTTGTTCTTTCTCTGCGCACGGAGCTCCTGCCCCGCGGGGTCGACGCCAGAGGTGCCGGCGTTGAGGCGCTGCAGGAGGTGCTGGAGAAGCTGCGGAGCCGGGAGCTGCCGCCGACGGCCAAGAAGCCGGGCAGGGTGCCCTCGGTAGGGCCGGGCGTTCGGGGGCACCGGGCGCTGGGGGGGCACCCAGGCTCCAAGGTGACGGCTCCTGTCTCACAGTGCCAGCTCGGGGAGCCCTGTGCTGTGCGGGTGGGGGCTCGCTTTGGGAAGCGCTGCAGCTGCTCCCCCGGCACCGCCTGCAACCTCTACATCCTGCGGTGCGCCTAAGGGCTGGGGACAGCACGGATGCTGCCGGGATGCTGCTGGCTCAGGCTGTGCCATGTGGCGTGGAAAGGTGGCCACGCGCCCCGGCCCCCTCCCCACACGGAGATGCGCTCCCCTCCCTGATCTGAGTGCCTTCACAAACCCTTGGGGGCCGCATTAAAGCACTTTGGACCCGTGGCTGTTGCCTGCTCTGCTCTTTGGGGGTTTCTGTGATGCCACCCTGGCTGTGAGCGAGCTGTGTGGTGGAAGGGGTGGGGATGCGATGGGGCTGTGCGCCATCCTCCAACAGATTGTACGCTTTCACTGCACGGCACTGCACAGCTCAGATTGCCCAGGGGCTGCAGCGCGTCTAGCAGCCCTGCACAGTGCTGTACGGCGCATCCCCGCGCAGCTCTGCACCCAGTAGCCGTACCCAGCGCTACGGCACGCTGCACTGCATTCCCCAGCTGTACCCCACACTGCATCTCCGCACCGCATCGCATCGCACCCACACCGCACAGCACTGCAGCGTAACGCCGGGCCCCACCCGGCGGCCCCACCCCGCCATCGCCCCTTTAAGCCCTCCCCTCCCGCCGCGCCCCCTCCTCCCTCTCTCCCCGCGCCTCGCCCTCCCATTGGCCGCCGGTGACATCGGTGGGCGGGGCTTGGCGGCGCTGACGCAGAGGGGGCGTGGCCTGGGGGCGGCGCGGCAGCGGGGGGCGCCGAAGATGGCGGCGGCGGCGGCGGCGGCGGCGGCGGCGACTCCTCCCGGTCCCGCCGCGGGGCCGCGCCGCTTCTCGCTGCTGGCGATCGTGGGCGGCGGCTGCCACCGGCCGGGCTGCTGGCGGCCGCGCTGCAGCAGCTGGAGCGAGGTGAGCCCCGGCCTCGTGGCCTCGTGTCGCGGCCCCCCCAACGGGTCCGGCCCCGACGCCGGATCGGCCCGAGGAGGGGGGAGGAGGGAGGAGATCCTCGGGGCGGGGTCCCGGTGGGCCGCGCCGCGGGCCGCGGTGGTCCCTGGGGGATGCCGCCTCCCCGGCGTCGGTTCCCGCCCGTCGTCGATGGATCTGCCCCGCCATCTGTTCCGCACCCCCGCCTTCCGCCCCCCTCTCCCACCCCTCCTCATGCAGTCCGTCCGTCCTCCCCGTGGGCGCTCGGGATCTGCCCCAAATCCCCGAGATTTGCCCCGGTTTTGTCCCTGCCGTCTGCCCCGTCTCCTGCCCCGCTCCGCCCCCCCCGCTCCCATCTCTGTCCCCGGGGACCCCTTTGTGCAGTGACGGATGTGTGGTGAGGGGGGGGGTCTCAGCTCCTCCATCACCCCCGGCCCGGGGTCGTGGCATCGCAGTGCCCCGCTCTGGGGACACCCACGTGCCACCACGGAGGGACCAAACCCGCAGTGATGGGGAACCGCTGGAGAACGGCTCCGGCAGCCCTTTGTGCAACCCCACACCGCGGCTCCTTGCGCCATCGGCAGCCGTTAGCGGGCAGTGATGGTGGTGGCAGCCCCTCCCCTCCCCCTCCGAGCGCCCCCTGAGAGATAGAGCTTATCTGCACAGCCAATAGCTGGGCCTGCACTGGGCTGGGGGCTTCCGTCCCCTGGCAGCACTCACCCCAGCGCCGCTAATTCCATTAATTAGCACCTTCCCTTTGAGGAGGCGCTGGGAAGGTGCTGCCGTAGCCTCAGGGTTTGGGTTTGGGTTGGCAGAGGTGGCGTGGCTGTGAGTCACAGCATCATCACAGCACACGGCACACGCCGGCGGTGCCACCCTCACACCCGGGTCCCCACGCTGTCCCCATCCCCACGCTGTCCCCATCCCTGCGGCGTGGGGCTGGATGGCAGTGCTGGTGCAAACCGTGGTTGGGTGACAGCATGGCTGTGTGTGAGCCATGGAGGGGTGAGGAGTGGGGACAGAGGGGCTCTGTCACCCGCGGCGTGCGTGGGACAGCAGGCACTGCCCACCCTGCAGGCATCCGCTCCTGGGACATCGACCTGACCTCCTGCAACCTGGATGAGCAGCTGAAGCTCTTCGTCTCCCGCCACTCCGCCACCTTTTCCAGCATTGTCAAAGGTACGGAAGGTGGCACTCGGAGTTGGGGACAGCGCTGTGGTGGGGCTGAGCGCCAGCGCACGTCGGCGTGGTCCTCACCTGACCCCGTGGCAGTGATTAATTCATGAGTCTCCCGAGGGGATGAGATGGGGTGAGATGGGGTGAGATGGGGTGAGATGCTCTTTGCTGCGCAAACATTTTGCTGCTTCTGGAAAAGGGATTTGGGGAGGAGGTGGTGGCAGCCATCACAGTCACGGGGATGGGGGCCGGTGCAGGGGGGCGGGAAGGGGTGTTGGGAGTTTGTACCCCCATCCTAGACACTGCTGGCTGCTGCTTGGGGCTGAGCCCTGTGATTCTCACGTGGAAAGCTGCTTCCTATACCAACAGCCACATTCCTCCCCCCAGGGCGGATGCTGGTAGGGCTGTGTGGTCGCTGTGGTGCCAGCATGTCTCGACCCATGCGGGCTTGCAGCTTGCCACCCCCTGGTGGGGATGGGGTGCCCCATGTCCCCCTTTGTGTTTGGCTCCTGGGGGCTGTGGGTCTCTGCTTGAAGCCACAGCCTACGAGGAACCTCTGGGGGACAGCAGGGCAGCCCCAGCCTGGCTGCTCCCTTTCCTCCCCTCCCTGCAGCAGGAAGGAGATGGGAAGTGCAGCGGATCCCCCGCTGTCCTGGCCGGCAGCTGTCCCTCTTCCGCAGGGGAAGTGGACAGGTTCTGTCCCCGTCCTGGGCACGTTTGTGTCACCCCCTGATCCACACGCAGCCTGGCGGGGGAGGTCCTCAGGGACCTGCCACGTTTTGGGGAAGGATGGGTGGCAGCTGCTGTCCCCGCAGGTCAGCGGACCCTGCATCACCGCGGCGATGTGCTGGAGACCCTGGTGCTGCTCAACCCCTCTGACAAATCCCTGTGTGACGAGGTGAGCGGGGAGGGGGGCACCTGGGATGCAAACGGTACGTGAGGGGGGGGGAATGGGGGCAGCATCCTCACGTGTCCTCACGCCCCCCTCTCGGCCCCTGCAGCTGCGCAACCTCATCACGGATGTGTCGCAGCACAAGCTGCTGGTGTTTGCGGGGCCCTGCGTGGAGGAGACGGGCGAGCTGATGCTGCAGACTGGCTGCTTCTCGCTGCGGGACTTCATCCAGATCTTCACTGACAAGGAGGTGCGGGGCCAGTGTGTGGGAGGCACTGTCTGCTCACGTCTGCATCGTCTCAGCCGAGCGAGCGGAGCTGTCTGTGCTGCATGCATCCCTCCCTCTGCTGCATGAGGCTGGTGAGGGGGTGGCTGCATTCTGATCGCCCAGTACAGGAAGCTGGGGGCCACGGTGATAGCTGGCAGTGAGGCAGGGCTATGAGAGGGCCCAGAGATTGCAGGCGAGGGGTGCGTGTGCCTGGGAGGGAGCTGCCCCATATGGAGGGACCCTGGGTGCCATGTGGTGTGAATGGGCCCTGCCTGAAGCTCTCCCTCACAGGTCGGGGAGATCCTGAGCTCTGCGGACCCCTCAGCCAAGGCCAGGCTGACCATCAGCTGCCCCGACTTCGGGGAGTGGAAGGACTCGGGTTTGGACCATCACAACCTGCAGGACTTCATTGAGCTGCGCTACAACCCCGGCTGCATCCTGCCCGAGATGGAGGGGCTGGAGGAGTTCATGGAGTACCTCTCGGAGTCGTTGGAGCCCCAGTCCCCCTTCGACCTCCTGGAGCCCCCCACCATGGTGGGTTTCCTCAAGCTCTCCAAGCCCTGCTGCTACATCTTCCCGGGTGGGAGAGGGGACTCTGCTTTCTTCGCCGTTAACGGCTTCAACGTGCTGGTGAACGGCGGCTCCAACCCCAAATCGTCCTTCTGGAAGCTGGTGCGGCACCTGGACCGCATCGACTCCATCCTGGTGACGCACGCGGGCACCGACAGCCTGCCTGGCATCAACAGCCTGCTGCAGAGGAAACTGGCCGAGCTGGAGGAGGAACCAGCCTCGCAGGGTTCGCAGGGCAACGGCGACTGGGCCCGCAACCTCATCTCCCCAGAGCTGGGCGTCGTCTTCCTCAACGCCTCCGAGAAGCTGAAGGCCATCGAGGGCAACTCACGGGTGCTGAAGAGCTGCGACGAGGCGGCGCTGACGCTGCACTATTTGGAGAAGTTGGGCATCCGCCCCAACCCGCTGGCACGGGACGGCAGCCCCCGCGTGGAGCCCACCGTCCTGTTCCAGAAGATGGGAGTGGGACGGTTGGACATGTACGTGCTGAACCCGGTGCGGGGCACCAAGGAGCTGGAGTTCCTCCTGCAGCATTGGTCTGGGGATGGCTACCCTGAGGAGCAGGAGCTGCCGTTGCAGTGCCTGACCTCGGTGTGCGCCCTGCTGGTTTGGCACCCCGTCAGCCCCGCCGAAAAGATCATCCGTGTCCTCTTCCCCGGCTGCACGCCCCAGGCGCGCATCATGGAAGGGCTGGAGAAGGTGAAGCACCTGGAGTTTCTCAAGCAGCCCGTGGTCACCAAGAATGACCTGAAGGGCCTTCAAGCTGACAAGCAGCTGAAGCAGAGGAGGACGGAGAGCAAGGAGAGTTTGGCGTCTGCCTCCAAGCTCAGCCTGGTGGAGGCTGGGGTACCCAAAGAGAAAGCTCTGAAAACGGTGGAGAGGAAGGAAGTGAAGGTGGGGACCAAGGAGAAGCCAAAGGCCCTGGGGGAGGTGGCCAGAGCAGGGTCAGAGGAGGAGAAGGCCAAACTTGCCAAGCCGGACTCCTCTGCAGAGAAGCTGAAGGCAGAGGCAAAGCCAAAGGTGAGCAAGGAGAAGGCAATGCCCAGGAAGGAACCTGTGCCCCGCAAGGAGGAGAAGAAACCACTGAAGAAGGAGGAGAGCACCGAAGGGAAGCTGGAACCAAAGAAGGAGCTGAAGGCTGTGAAGAAGGACGTGAAGGCAGAGACGCTGCGGAAGGACACAAAGGACACCAAGGCTGAGCCCAAGGCTGCTGCAAAGCCCCCAGCACGGAAAACGCCGGTGCCTGACGCCCGCAAACCGCTGGCCAAGGCTGGCAGCATCAAGAAAGCCACCCTGAAGAAGGAGCCAGAGAAACCCAAGGCCAAAGGCGGCAAGGAGCTGGGCAGCAAGAGGGAGCCGGGGCCAACAGAGGGCTCCAAGCCTTCCTCCCCTGAAGACATGGTGCTGGATGCTGAGGGGAGGAGGAGGAAGGAGGAGTCACCGGATGAAGGCATCACCACGGCTGAGAGCGAGCTGGAGCCATCGCCGCTGGAGAACGGAGGCGCCGCGAGGGGGTCGGAGCCGAGCTGTGTGGAGAACGGCATGGAGGAGCCCGAGAGCCCCCAGCGCTTCCGCTACCCCGAGGGCAGCCCCTGGAAAGCCGTCGGCCCCCCGTCACCATTGGCAAAGACCCCCAGGAGCGAGCGCAGCGTCAATTTTGACCTGACACCCACCGGGCTGCTGCCTCCCGGCCCCGAGGGTAGCGAGGACCCGTGTGGCAGCTCCGAGGAGAAGACCCTGGAGATGATGTCCCCAGGCAGCTCGGGGCCCGCCAGCGCCGGGCACACTCCGTTCCATCAGTCGCCGGTGGAGGACGGCGGTGAGGATCCTGGTGCCAACTCTCAGCCCAACCCCTGGGCGCCTAACAGAGCCCCGCAGGACGGCAATGAGAAGCAGGCAGGCTGCCTGTCCCTCAGCCCCTTCAAGGACGACGTCCCCGACGTGTCCCCCACTGTCACCACCCCCTCGCTGCCGGCCGAGGTCGGCTCCCCTCACTCCACCGAGGTGGACGAGTCGCTGTCGGTGTCTTTTGAGCAGGTGCTGCCGCCGGTCAGCGAGTCCCCGCAGGAGGAGAGCGTGCGGCCCCGCGCCACGCCGGAGCCCGACCCTGCCAAGGGGGGGGGGCTGTCGCTGCCACTACGGCCCTGCCACCACCCACATCCCCCCCCGGCTCCGCGCCACGGCCGCCGCTCCGATTCGCCCCACGACGTGGACCTGTGCCTGGTGTCCCCCTGTGAGTTCGAGCACCCCAAAGCCGGCCGCTCGCCAGCCGTCAGCCCCCGCGACCTGTCGGACAGCGATCCCTCGCAGGAGCTGCAGCCCCCAGCCCTGCACCGCGGCCGGCCCCCCCCCGCAGCCTGTGGGCGAGACGCCCCCCACCTCGGTCAGCGAGTCGCTGCCCACCCTCTCCGACTCCGACGTGCCCCCCGCCACCGAGGACTGCCCCTCTCTGCTGGCCGACGGGCTGGAGTCGGATGAGGACTCAGAACAGCCTCACCGTGGCCCCCCAAGGGCCCGCGACCCGCTGCCGGCCCCCATGAAGGACCCCTGCCCCCTCCCCGCCCAGCCCGGTATCTGCATGGTGGACCCCGAGGCGCTGCCCAAGAAGGAGCCCCTCCTCGGCAAGGCCAAGCGCACCCCATCCCGTGTGGGCACAGCGCCCGCCGCCCCCAAACCCGACGCCCCTAAAGCCGCCAGCCTGGCCCCCAAGGGCAGGGGTCCCACTGGGGACAAGACCCGCCTGCCCCCCGGGGACAAGAAAGGCCCCCCCAGTGGCACAGGGACCATGCGCAGCGCTGGAGCCAGAACAGCAGCGGGAGCCGGACGGGCATCGCCAGCAGGTATGGGGCTGAGAGCGTGGGGAGGGGGGGGCACGGGGGGGTGGGGGGCGTTTGGAGATGAGGAGAGGGCCGTCCCCGTCACCCCGCCTCTCCATCCCCGCAGGCTCACGGGCTGCAGCCCCCCAGGGCCCCCCGGTGTACGTGGACCTGGCGTATCTGCCCGGCTCGTGGAGCGCGCGCACGGTGGATGAGGAATTCTTCCGCCGCGTCCGCTCCCTGTGCTACGTGGTGAGCGGCGACGACCACCTGAAGGAGGGGGTCCTGAGGCCCATCCTGGATGCGCTGCTGGCCGGCAAGCACCAGTGGGGCGTCGACACTCAGGTGAGACCCCCCCACCCCCTATCCCCAAATAGATGGCGAACGCATGGGACGGAGCATCGCCCCCAGACCCCCAAAAGAAGGGGGAAGGCGTGGGATGGAGCTTTGCTAACGCTCAGCAATGGCACCCGTTCCCCCTTCCCTTTAATTTTCCCGTGGGTGCTGCTCTGGGGGTTGCGGTGGTGACGAGGTGCTGTTGCTGTCCCTGCAGGTGACGCTGATCCCCACCTTCGATTCGCTGGTGATGCACGAGTGGTACCAGGAGACCCATGAGAGGCAGCAGGAGTTGGGCATCACGGTGCTGGGCAGCAACAGCACGGTGGCCATGCAGGATGAGACCTTCCCCGCCTGCAAGGTGGAGTTCTGAGCAAGGGGGGAGGGGAGGGGTCACGGTGGGCTTCATCCCCACCCTCCTCCTCCTCCTCCTCCTCCTCCTCTGCTCACCTCCCTCACCCTTTCCCTCCCTGCATGGTGACCGTGAGCCGCTGTGTGTTGGAGGGAAAGGAGTGGGGAGAGATGCTGGAGGGAGGGGGGTCCTGCCCTCCCCCCACTCCCCCCTCCTATGCTGGCTGGGGGTCCGGGGGTCCCACAGCACCCACACAATGCCACACGCTGCCACTCTGCACCCGGGGACAGGGGTCCGGGTGTGGAGCTCGAGCCACGCTCAGTCAAACAGGGTAGAATGTTTTTTTTTGTCTTTTGCTGTTCCTATTTCCCCCCCCCCCCCCCCCCCAACGCCCCCCACCCTGAGAAGCCACTACTGCCCCCACCCCGGGGGCTGCTGAGGGAGCTGAGCCCCTTCTAAGCACCCCATAGCTGCCCTATGGCTGTGGGGCTGTGTCGGCTGCCCCTATGGCACTACAGCACAGCTTTATCACCGTCCCCTGTGTCCACGCTGCCACACGCTGCAGAGAGGGGTTCGGGGGGGGGGAAATGTGGGAGGGGGGGGGCAGGGGCTTGGCTGCACCGTCCTCACCCCCACCCATGGCATGAAGGACAAATCCCACCCCCTACCTCGAGTCTGTGTCCCCTCATTGTGTCACCTCTTGTCCCCATGCAGCGTGGGCTGAGCACTGGCAGCTCATGGCACTGGTGGCACATCCCTGCCTGCAGCGGGGCTGGGGGGGCAGAACACCCACCTCCCTCCCCCTCCCCGTGTCCCTGCAGTGCTGGAAGGCTTTGAAGGAACCCAACGCCACGAGTGGTTGTTAAGGGGATGGGGGGATCAGAATGTGTGCTCACCCCCCCCCCCCCCCCCCCACCTCCCACTCGCCCCACACGGGGGCAAACACTAACCCGGGGGGGGGGGGCGGGGGGGGGGCTCCTCCATGGTTCTTTTTGTAATGACTTTTTAAGAAAAAAAAATGGAAAAAAAAAAAAAAGAAAAAAGAAAAAAAGGAATGGGAAACAAACAAACAAACAAAGATGAGCAAACCCAGTGCGGTCCTGAGGGCGGTTATTTATGGGTGGGGGTCACACCGTCAGCCCCCCCCCGTCCCCCTTCCCCCCCCCCCCCCCCCCCCATCCCCCCTTCGTGGACCTGGGGCTGTGTTGTGTGTGCGGGGGGTGAATGATCCCCACTGCAGTGCTTTATTGGATGTATCGGAACTGAGCATTAAAGAGAGGAGAGCGCCCGGCTGCTGCTGCGTGCCTCGTGCGGGAGGGGGGTGCGGGGTGGGATGGGGCTGAAGGGCGGGTGGAGGTGCGGGGTGGGATGGGGGCTTCAAGGGGGGCTGGGGTGGGGGCTGCGGGGTGGGTTAGGGCGGCAGGATGGGGTGGGGGGAGCTGCGTTTGGGGGAGGGTCGTAACGTGCTGCGGGGTGTGATGGGGGCTGCGGGTGGGAGGGGCTGCGGGGGCCGCACTTGGCGCGGGGAGGGGTCGGGATGGGGGGGGGGGGCTCGAGGCTGCCGCGCTGCGCTACGAAGTGAGGATGGATGCGGCGTTGCCATGGCAACCGCACCCAGCTCCGCCGCCCCCGGCCCGCTGGGGGGACGATACCCCGAGCCGCCCCCCGGTCCGGCCCGATACCCCATCCCGACCCCCAGCCGTGCTCGGGTCGCCCCTTCCCCGTTTCCCCATCCCCGCGTCCCCCCGTCCTCGAAACGCCCCCAGCCTCAAACCTCATTGTTCCCAAATCCCTCCCCGCCCCAACCCCACCCCGCACTCCCTCCTCCCCTGGACCCCCACCCGCTATTCCCACTCTCGCAGATTCGGGTCCCACCCCACGGCCGCGGCTGATTGGCGATGCGGATGGGGGGAGAAGGAGGGATGCGGGAGGAATACACCCGGGACCCTCCGAGGGGGGGGGGGGGGGGTCTTCAGCTTCTGCATTCCCGCATCCTCCCCCCTCTCCGCCCGCAGCTGCGCGGGGCCGCGCGGTGTCAGCCGGCGCCGGGCATGAGCTCAGCGGAGCGGGCGGCACCGGGTGGCACCGGGGGGGGGGCACACATGGGGTGCGGGGAGAGAAGGGGACTCAGCTACCGGGACTGCTGAGAGCGTGAGGGCAATGGGAATGCGTGGGGGCACAGCGGTGGGGAGTGCAGAGGATTGCGGTGAGGGGGGGGGTGGGAGGGGGCACTCGATCCCCGCAGCGCCGGGGGGAGTCCGGCCCTTCCGCGCTCCCTGCCCGACGGCGCGGCTCCTTTAAATATGCAAATCGCCCCCCCTCCAGGCGCGCCACATTTGACCAATGAGCTGTAGCGACCGCGGGGCTGCGGTAACC